>NC_133461.1:15094500-15395500 GCF_048565385.1 Saimiri boliviensis | reverse complement strand
TGTCTCAAAAAAAAAAAAAAAAAAGAAAGAAAGAAAAGGAAAAGAAAAACAGAGTAGGAAAGCACTGTAATTGTGGTGTGTATACCACTCTTGCCTTAAGTAGAAAGATCAAATGATTAACCAATAAAAAATAATAACTTTTCAAGACACAGCTGGTACAATAAGACATAAATAGATACAACAAAAAGCAAGAGGACAAAGTGAAGGTGTAGAGTTTTATTAGTTTTCTTTTTGGGCATTAGTTTAGGCAAGCCAGTGTTAACTTGTCATCAATTTAAAATAATGAGTTATAAGATAGTATTTGCAAGCCTCATGGTAATGTCAAAAAAAAAAAAAAAAAAAAAAGAAAAGAAAAAGAAAAGGAAAGAAAACCATACAACAAATACACAAAAAATAAAAACCAAGAAATTAAAGTACACCAAAAGAGAAAATCATCTTCACTAAAAGAAGACAGGAACAAAGGAAAGAAGGAAGAGAAGACCACAAAACAATGAGAAAACAAGTAACAAAATGGTGAGAATAAATCCCTACTTATCAATAATAACACTGAATGTAAATAAACCAAACTCGTCAATCAAAAGATATAGAGTGGATAAATGGATGCAAAACAAGACCCAATGATCTGTCACCTACAAGAAACACACTTCAAATATAAAGATATTTATAGACAAAATAAAGGGATGGATAAAGATATTCCATGCCAGTGAAAACCAAGAAACAGCAGGAGTAGCTGTACTTGTATCAGGCAAAATAGATTTCAAGGCAAAAACTGTAAGAAGAGATAAAGAAGCTTATTATATAATGGTAAAGGGGTCAATTCAGCAAGAAGATATAACAATTGTAAATATACATATTTTTTACATATATATTTTACATATATATGAATGCATATATGTTATATATATCCAACACTGGAATACCCAAATATATAAAGCTGAATAGAAAGATAGACTCCAATACAATAATAGCTGGAGATTTCAACACCCCACTTTCAGCAATGGATGGACTATCAGACAGAAAATCAACAAAGAAACATCAGACTTAATCTGCGCTACAGACCAAATGGACCTCATAAATATTTAGAGAACACTTTATCCAATGGCTTCAGGATGCACATGGATATTTTCAAGGACAGACCATACGTTATGTCACAAAACAAGTCATAAAACATTCAAAAAAGTTGAAATAATATCAACATCTTCTCTGACTACAATGGAATAAAACTAGAAATCAATAATAAGAGGAATTTTGGAAAAAACTCAAACACATGAAAATTAAACAACTTGTTCCTATGAAACTACTTCAAAAAACTTAAGGAAAATGTTCCAGGATTTTTGTCTAGGCAAAAATTTCTTGAGTAATACCCCACAACTACAGGCAACCAAAGCAAAAGTGGATAAATGGGATCATCTCAACTTAAAAAAAAGCTACTACACAGCAAGGGAAACAATCAACAAAGTGAAGAGATAACCCACAGAATGGGAGAAAATGTTTGCAAACTACCCACTTGGCAAAGGATTAGTGACCAGAATATATAAGAAGCTCCAACAGCTCTATAGGAAAAAAATATAATACCCTGTTTAAAAATGGGTAACAGAATTGACAGATATTTCTCAAAAGAAGACATACAAATGGCAAACAGGAGTATAAAAATGTGCTCAACATCACCGATCATCAGGGAATTGCAAATCAAATCTCATCCCAGTTAAAATTGCTTTTATTCAAAATTCAGGCAATAACAAATGCTGGCAAGGATATGGAGAAAAGGGAATCTTCATACATTGTTGGTGGGAATTAAATTAGTACTACAATGGAGAATAATTTGGAGGTTCCTCAAAAAAATAAAAATTGAGCTACCATATGACATGACAATTTCACTACTGGGTATTTACCCAAAAGAAATCAACATATCTCAGAGATATCTGCCCTCTCATGTTTGTTGCAGTACTATTTACAATAGCCAAGATTTGGAATCCACTTAAGCATTCACCAAGAGATGAACGGATAAAGAAAATGTGATACTTATACCCAATGGAGTACCATTCAGCTATAAAAAAGAATGAGATTCTGTCACTTGCAACAACATGAATGGAACTGGAGGTTACTACATTAAGTGAAGTAAGCCAGGCACAGAAAGACAAACATTGCATGTTCTCAATTATCTGTGAAATCTAAAGGCCAAAACAATTGTTCTTATGGAGACAGAGAATAGAAGGATGGTGACCCAAGGCTAGGAAGAGTAGTGAGGGGTTGGGGAGGAGGGGGAATGGTTAATACGTACAAAAATATATAGTTAGAAGGAACAAATAGGACCTAGTATTTGATAGCACAACAGGGAGCTGTAGTTAATAATAATTAAATTATACATTTTATAATAACTGGAAGAGTATAACTGGATTTTTTTTTTGTAATGCAAAGGATAATGTTTGAGGGGATAGATACCCAATTTTTCATGATGTGATTTTTTTTATGCATTGCATGCCTGTACCAAAATATCACATGTACACTGTAAATAATATGCCTACGGTGTGTCCACGTTTTTTTTCTAAGGAAAAAAAAGAATTTGGAGAAAAAGTGGAGAGAAGGTCTTCTTGACGTGGATTTCAAAAAACAAGAGACGAGTCTTTATTTTTTTTCCTCAGTTGTTTATGAATAGTATTTGTTTTTTATCTCTATTGCTCCTATTTCTTCTGATACCTAAAGCTTTTCTGAGTTTATTAATATGAATATGTTTTTTCCTTCTTATTGGACAAACACTGAGTCCCCAAATCCATGTTCGGTACCTATGATATCATAGTGACTCAGGAACATTGCTGCTTCCCTGTGACAGCACTCACACCCACACCTGTGATGGACAGGAAGCATGGTGTTACCCCACAGGAGTCAGCAGCATCAAACCGGATCCTTAGTCACAGGGCAGCAGTGGGGCATGGAAAGGGCAGAGTGCACACAAAAGGCAACTTTAGTGGGTGTCTCTGCTCTGTGGGTTCTCCAGGGTAACTTGATGTAAGTTTAAAAGACAAAGTGAAAAGAAGCCACCATTTGGGCAGTGACACAGGAAGAGATTTGTCCGTGTACTTACTGCTTGTGCTTTCCCTCTACTTCTTCTAGATTTGTCAACTTTGATTTTTCTCAGAAATTTTTAGGTGCAGAATGGGGGGAGAAGTGGGGACTTCATGGAGACCACTTTCTGGGGAAAAAAAAACCTCAGAAACTCCTACCTTTGAAAAATCTAGTTCTTTCCCCACATGCTGTTCCTTGAAATATCTGAATTAACAGGTGACTGCTTGCCTGGGATCCTTGCCTTGGTCCTGGTCTACTCCTGTTGTCATGGTGTAATGATCAATAGCTTCCCATTTTATTCTCAGAAGTGTCCTGATTTGGAGGATAAATGATATGGTCGCCTTTCCTAAATACCACTGGATATTATGCCACAGTCAGAGCCTGTTTTGTCTATTGGCCATTGATTATGAAAGGCAGCAAGGAAAAGGGCTGCTAGTATGAAGCCCTAGTTTTCTTGGCAAAAGCAATCCGCTGACACTCTGCTAGTCACCCCGCTCTGCACCAGTGTTTATAAGTAAGCTTTATAGTAAGTTTTGAAATCAGGTTGTGGGATCCTCTGACTTTGTTCTTCTTCAATATTGTTTTGGCTATTCTGAGTCTTTTCCAACTTCTTTTTAACTCAGTAACACAAGTGAGGATATTTAGGGTCTTTATTTTCCGTTTTCTACTTCATTTTGTCATAAGCTCAGGCTAGTGGCATATATACACATGAATGATTTTCTAATTTTTCTCCACTTCTATTATTTTATTCCATGTTTTTAAACACTTCATGTAAAAACTGATGTAGTTTTACAGATTTGCTGCCCATCACACTCTCTTGCCCTCTGTCTTCTTCCCGTGGTACCTTAGTTTTGTAGAGGAAGCTTCCCCTTTTATCCTACCCACTGATGGCACGTGTTCCTTCTTTGTGTCAACAGAGACAGCAGAGATCCATGAAGTACTCAGGTTGGCCTCAACAAGACCCAAAAAGGAACATATACCTCTAGCCAACAATAGATGTAATGCCCAAGAGTAAATGATTTTAAGAGTCTCATTTCAAAAATTCATTGACACCCTTATTCAATTTTATTTATTTTTTGAGACAAGATCTCACTATTTTGCCAAGGTGAGTCTTAAACCACTGGGCTCAAACTATCCTCCTGCTCCATTCTCCCAAGTAGCTGGGATTACAGGTATGCACCAGTGTACTCAGCAGATTAATTTCTTCAACAAACATTTCTTGAGCACCAATTATGGCCCAGATACCATGTTAAGTGACAGAGATATACAGTGAATAAAACAAAGCCTCAGTCCTTGTCTTCATGAGCATATATTTTGGCAGAGAAGACAGCTTTAGGATAGCAATGACAATTGTGTAATTGGTGTCATGAGAAAACTGTTATAGGCAGGGTCCTTTTAGTGGACTTAATTTCCAAGTGTGAGGGCTCTCTTCCTAAGATAGGAACTTGGTCAGATGTGTATTCTAGAAAGGTCATTTGGGCTTCCAGGTGGTCATACTTATAAAGAGAAAGGTGCATTATAAACTGCATGAAATAAATCAGAGGAGCATTTTCCATGCTAGTTCAGTCTGGCAGAACTAGAACATTTTGAAGGTGGGGATAAAATATCTGTTCACGGTTTATTTTGGTTATATATAGATAGCATCTCTGACAATTTGGGTGTCACAGTGACAGGCACTATTAGGTGTTTAACTGGATGATGGAATTGTCCAGTAATTTGGACATGAGTCATAGTAATTCACAATAACCATGACATGACCATGCCAAGAATTCCCCAGCACAGTCTCCAAGCGTCTTTGATCATCAATGTTGAAAAGTCTGTTTGTTAAGAGGTAATACGACTGTTGGGTGGGAATTTACCAGACTGGAATTTGGCAGGGTTTCCAGGTTCTTTCATTTTTAAAAATTTATTTTAGACTCAGGGTTTACAACAGTATATTGCAAATTGTTTGGAATTGGGCTTCTGGTGTACCCGTGACCCATATGGTGAACATTGTACCTGATAGGCAATTTTTCAATCCTTGCCCCCATACCCTACCCTCTTTCTGGAGTCCCCAGTGTCTATTATTTCCATCTTTACATTTATGTGGACCCATTGTCTAGCTCCCACTTATAAGAGAGAACATGCAGTATTTAGAGACTCCAGGTTCTATGTCTATATCTGAGTCACAGATTTGTTTTTGTAAATTTTGCTTTTATTAAATCTTTGTATCACTCTTATAGCTTGTGTCTTCCAGATGACAACAAGCTAATAGTCTGTTTCTGATTAGATCCCACTGTTAACTGTGTGTTCTGCTGAATCCTACTCCTCCTTCTCCTGGTTCCCTCAAACCTTCTCTGAGATTCACCATTCTTCCTGAACTCCTCATGCTTTACTCAGTTTTTAAAGTCTGCTCTCGTGTCCTGAGCTCACAGAACGATGGTGAAGCCTATGACTTAGCTGACAGGTACATGAAGGTCCGACCCCGCTGCTGTTGCCATGTCTAGAACTGCTTATGGTCAGGTGTCCCTGAGTTTCTGGAGCTGCGACTCCTGCTGACAGGGCTTAAGAATTTGATGTTGACAGGTATTTCTGTGCTCATTGTAGAAGCTGGAGTGAGAAGACTCTCACCACCTGTTGGCTGTATTCCCATTCTGTCATTCCAACCAGGGCTGCCTTGACCTCCCAGTCTTGTTCAGATGGTGCAGAAGCTCTTTGAACTGTTCCATGGTGCCTTTTCTTTCTGAAATTCAGACTGTGGTGGAGGTAGGAACATGACCTGAGCAGACTGGTGGGCTGCTTGCATAATCACCCTTCATCTTCCAGCCTCAGCCACTGTCCTTTGGTCATGGACATCATGACTCTGACTCTTCACGAGCATAAATTCTTTCCAGGATGTTTCTTGCTTCCTCATGCAAATAATCTCCATCAGGATCCCTCCTGAATTCCTGCGTAATCACAGCACACACTCAGTACACACTCTTAAGTTCCTCTTTGCTGTTTGACTTTTCTCATTAGCATTTACTTTCATCTCGACATACACTTTACTTATTTATCTTGTTTACCGACAATCTCTCCCCACTAGAATATAAGTTTCATGAGGGGAGGGGCTTTATCTTTTGTATTGTCTCAGCAACAATTCCAAAAGCATGGTAGATCTTCAATAAATATCAGTTGAATGAATGAGAGAATTCGTTCTTTAACTGTTTAATGCTTTTAGTGCCCATCGTGTTGTAGAGTTGCAAAGTGAAGAGCAATGGCCTGAGTGAGATATTCTGGGTGGGGTTAGTGCACTGAACTTGGCTTGTATTAGAGCTCCACTGACAATTCTAACAAGATTGTTCTATAAGCAAGTTAAGGCAGCTTCAGGCTGCAGTGTAGAGAAAAATGTTTTATTTCTACATACATGGTCTCTTCATAAAAAGGAGATGAAAAAGCTTGTGTACTACATATATCAGATGGTTTAAAACACAACTTGTGTTGAGCTGGGTTCCCAGAACATCTAAGCTACAGTTTAGAAAGGGGAAGTCCAGACTGTCTAACTGAATTCAAGGTGTTGAAAACAGAGAGCTTATCTGTTTAGTGGTTGCTGATTTGTTGGGATACGATTCAAATTACGTAAAATTATTAGGGATGATTGGCTGGGCGCGGTGGCTCACTCCTGTAATCTCAGCACTTTGGGAGGCTGAGGTGGGCAGATCATGAGGTCAGGAGATTGAGACCATCCTGGCCAAGATGGTGAAACTCGGTCTCTACTAAAAATGCAAATATTAGCCAGGTGTGGTTGCACATAACTGTAATCCCAGCTATTTGGGAGGCTGAGCAGGAGAATTGCTTGAACCCGGGAGGCAGAGGTTACATTGAGCCGAGCTCACGCCACTGCACGCCAGCCTGGGCAACGGAGTGAGACTCCTCCTCCTTCTCAAACAAAAATTGTTAGGAATGATCAAGAATCTTCTAACATTTCCAAAACAAAGTTTCCTAACATTAAATAAGGTAACCAGTTTTGCCAATTATTCAGTGAAATTTATTCAGCATTTACATTAAAGTTATAATCCTTTGCCACTAGTGTGTATTGAGCTCCTCCTTGTGGATGAGACTATAACATGGGATGAAGATAAGATACAATCTGTCCTTGTGGAATCTCACGATGACAACAGAAACAAGAGCTAACATTTATTGCAGCATTATAACTTCATGCCAGGCACCATTTTACATATTTTACCAATTTGGCCCCATAACTGTATGTGGCATGTATTATTGCTATTTCCAGTGCAAGATGAGAAGACAGAGACTTGGAGAATGTCAGTGGTTTGCCTAGATCACAGTGTGAGCTGTAGAGCCAAGATTTGAGCCTAGAAAGCCCTGGCTTCAGAATCCGTGTTCTGTCCTCTGTGCTATTGCTAAAGTAACACCCAGTACGTTTTGGGTGGGGTTAAATTTGCAGTTTAGAGACCTGAGTTCTAATTCTGATTTTCCATAGCTTCTCTTTCAAAACCATAACAAAGCCTTTGAGATGAACCACACTAGTTTAGATGGAGCGCTGCACTGCTCACTGAAGAAATCGGCTCCTCCCTGTGGCTAAGATTTTTCCTGTCTCGGGTCCTAGAACCTTTGACTTTTACAGACTTTCTCACCTACCATGAAGATGCATCTTCTCTCGTTGTTTCAGCTTTTGTGTCTGATAGTACTCCCCTAGCCTTTGTGCTGGGAGATCATCGTTGACTTAGTGCTGATCTCCTTTTTATTATTTTATTTTATTTTTGAGATGAAGTTTTGCTCATTGCCCAGGCTAGACTGTGGTGGTAAGATCTTGGATCACTGTAATATTTGCCTCCCACATTCAAGGAAGTCTCTCGTGCCTCAGTCTCTTGAATAGCTGGGATTACAGGCACCCACCACCAGGCCTGGCTAATTTTTGTATTTTTAGTAGAGATGGAGTTTCACCACGTTGGCCAGGCTGCTTTTAAGCTCCTGACCTCAAGTGATCCTCCTGCCCCGGCCTCCTAAAGTGCTGGGATTACAGGTATGAGCCACCGTGCCTTGTCCTGATCTCCTTATTTCACAAAGTTCACGGTCTGCATCCCAGCAAACATCCAGTTGCCTGTTGGATGTCAGTTTCTCCTAGTGGCAAGTACCTCCCTCTCTATGTGTGTTTTTCTTTCTCCTAAATCCAGCTTCCCTGCCTGTGGTATAAAGTATGGGGAATTTATCTCCTCTCCTTCACATGGAGAGAAGCAGCATCCCTTCCCCCTTTTCCTCCAATAAAACCCCCATTCTCTAATCTCCAGGGGAACATCTTTAGCATCCTCTCCAGTAACTTGAACGTGAGCCTTGAGATCAGGATCATCAGACCAGGCCCATGGCATCTTGGCCTATCTTGAGTGGCTGCTCTGGTGGCTCTGTTTACAGCATAATGCATGCTTATTACCTGCTAATATCTGCCTTGGGCCATGAGATACACTCAGAAATGAGAAAAGTCCCATTTAACATTATTACATCTGTATTTCATTATAGGATAAAGTTGGAACTGGAGTTTTCTGGGGTGGATCCGGGGAGGACTTAGTCTACAAGCAAGCCATGAATGGGATAGTGTTTAAATAGTCTCTGAGAAGGTGAGGAGCCTACAATGCACCCCAAAACCTGTTTGCTTAGCTATACCAAGACCTTCGAAGATTTTTATTTCCTCATTATGCAGACAGCTCCAGGGGAAAGGGGCCCAGGAGAGAGGACAGGCAAGGACACCATTGGTTGTGGCTTGGGCTGAGGAGAACAGCTATACCTCAGCTCCAGGGACAGCCTTCCTTAAAGAAATTCAGCCGCTCTGGCCCTTTTGTGCAGGCAGCTTCAGAGGTAGATACCTTGGAAATAAGCTCGCCAGAAGCAGGATAGAAAAGGTACAGTGAGATGCATCATGCTTAAGATTCCATTGCAACCATGCCAGGGATTCTCTCTAATGTAATCAAGGGAAGGTTGAATGAAACAAAGTGATTGATCATCCATAACTTGAAACCTATTTGTGTTTTGACATCAATTCTGTTAACCTTATTATGTCCTCATTTCTTAGAATCTTTGATATACAAATAAAATTTTCTTTGTATCTAAAAATAAAAGTTACAGTGAGGAAGTAATAGCAATTGCCAAAGACATGCACCTATTGCTCAGTAGCAGATCATAGCTGTATAATTTATAGTTGTCACTCAAGTTTTTGATTATTCCCTAGGCCAAATAAAGCAAGGAAAACATGGGTTCTCAAATATACTCAGGGCTACATTGAGAATCATAAAAAAATTATTATTAATAATAGTTGATCTTTATTGAGGTCTTACTCTGTGCTTTGCTTGTGTTTTATGATTGTTTGTCATTTGTTCTGCAACAGCAACCAACAAGATAGGTGATACAATCAACTGTATTTTCGAGTTTAGAAAATTCAGGCTCAGAGAGATCAAGCAGTTTACCTGAGGACACACAGTAAGTGGAAGATCCAGAATCTAAACTCGGATTTTGTTTCAGTTACTACTGCTCCATATTAAACTACCCCAAACCTTAGTGGTTTAAGAGAGTGGTAATCATTTCAGTATCTCTCATGTTTTTTTGTGAAGGACTTGATAGGGTTGTTCTGGCTAGGGATATTTTATGCAATGCAGCTAGATGGTTCTGAGCTGGAAGAGCGAGGACAGAGGGATCGAACAGTTGGGGGCTGTATATATATATATGTATATATATATATACACACACACACACACACACATATATGTATTCTCATATATATATTCCCATATATGTATGGGAAATGTGTCATATGTATATATATATATATAATGCAGCAGCTCCAATTCTACAATATTCTATTGGTTGTAAATAAATCCCAAACCTACTCAGATTCAAGGGGAGGATAATTAGACTCTAACTCTTAAGGGCAGGAGGCAGAATTCTAGAAAACCATGTAGGATGGGAACTTCTGTTGTGAATATCTTTGAAAAATAAATCTACTACAGATCTTTTGAGTGTAAAGCCTAGGTACATAACCACCAGGCTATATCATTTCCCTGAAGGGGCATCAGGAGCCACACACTGATTTTTCTAGCATTGATGTGTCATAGTATTTTTTAATGAAGTTAAAATAATTGGTTAACTGTATAACCAAAAGTTGTTCTTTCTTAGTCCTTTAAAATATTTTATGTAATAATTTGGTTTAAGCATCTTTGTTTAGACATAAGTCATCTAAAACCCAGCAAGTTTGAAAGATTCGTCCAAGATCACACAAGAAGTCAATAAATAAAATGATGTGGAACTCCAGAGTTCTTCTTTCTTTTTTGCTCTTGTTGCCCAGGCTGGAGTGCAATGGCACAATCTTGGCTCATTGCAACCTCCACCTTATGAGTTCAAGCGATTCTCCTGGTCTGTTTTGGGCCTCCCTCTTCCATTCTGCTGCTCTCTTTTTCTATCCTTGCACAAATACCATCATCTTAATTACCACGACTTTATAGTTGGTGTCTGCTAATGTAAGGCTCCAACTTCATCTTTAAACTTCAAGATTGTCTTCATTGTTCTTGGCCTTCTTTCTTTTCATATAAATTTTAGAATCAGCCTGGCAATTTACAAACACACACACACACACACACACACACACACACACACACACACACAAACCTGCTAGATTTGATTGGAATAGCAGAAAAAGACGGACAATTTGGGAGAATTCACATATATATATATATATAATATTGAGTGTTCCATTCCGTAAACATGATATACCTACCCTGCCATTTAAGTGTTCCTTCACTTCTTCCTATTAATTATATTCCTCAGTCTTCTGTCTGGTCTCTCACATATTTTGACTTTGTTTTTGATCCCTTTATAAATGTCATCAGTACTTAAACTTTGCCAATCCAGTGTTGCAAATGTCAGGACAGAAGAAGAGATTCAAGGTCATGGGCAAGCCTAGTAGGGAGAATTTGGTTCTGTGCAGTCACTTCTCTGTTTTGATTATTTTTGTTTTATTTTCCTTTTTTCCTGTGGCTTTGGTTGTTTTCCAAAGCCTTGATCTAGGTGCAGAGTCCTCTGTATATAGACATCCAGTTCACTTTTGGCTGTAACAACCTACTTTATTCACTAATTTATAATAAACCACGTTGGGAATTCATTCTTCCAAAATCTTGCCAATGATGAATTTCTTTGCACCTCTAGTTTTCAAGGTCACTTTTTGTCACTCAACTTCTCACTATAAAGATATGTCATCTCAGGAAATCCCTCTTCAGGGGCTTTTTGCTCATATATATATATATAAATTTCTAGGATACATTGTCACTCTGCCCTCAAATCCCACCACTTATTAAGCAAAAGAGACTCCATATGAAGCCATTCTTGGTTGGTCTTGCTGCCTGCACCATCTTCCCCCGACATGCATCCTTCCGTTTTCATGTTCAGGTGTGGAGGGCAGGGCTTCCATCACCTGCTCCCTCAAGATTGTTGCTCCTTGTGATGGTGATTTGCAAGTGAACCCTGGTTATCTTTCCATGAAATTTCTGGTACTTACATAACTCCCTTATCAACAGTGATGGAGGTTTCCCTTATTACAAATTTTATGTCATTTCTAATAACATTATCTTGGGAATAGGATGAGGTGAGTGAGAATTATATTTATGCTTCCAAACCTCATCTTCCCCTACAGGTTTGAAATAGTTTTACTAGTGAATATATGAGAGTATAGTGATTCATATCTATGTCTCCACACTCACAGGACCATGACTGTATTCAATACCAAAGTTAAAGTGGCAATATTTTAATGAGACAGATAATACTTGTATTTTCCGTACAGATGATGGAGCAGTACGAAAAATGAAAGGTCTTTTTCTGAAAGCTAATGCAGGATCTGTTAAAGTGTTTACCATAGATATCTATCATCATGCCAATCCAAAATAGTACCTGTAATACAATCATTAAGTAGCTACTTATCAAGTGCTTACCAGGTTTCTAGTAGCATTTTCAACACAACGTACACTTTAAAACAACATGGCTTGGTTTCTGTGCTCAGGAAAAGATTTTGTACTTAGTGACTTATAAGTGATGTAAGTAGTGACTTATAAGTGACAATCTAAAATTATACAGCAGTGGAAATATTTACATATAATAAAAGCATATTATCAAGAAATAAAGAACTCAATATAGGCTCATAATAATATAGAAGATGATGGAAATTGTGGAACTTTGGGTGGCTCTTGAGTAATAGGCAATATGTAGATAGGTGGAGTACTCATACACCCTGGACTTTCCTGTCTCAACCTATTATTACAATAATAGCTACATTTATCAAGTATTTACCATGCACTAATTACTTTACATGCCACCTATAATCCTCTTAACCACGAAGTTATAAAAAATTTCCCCATTTTTCAAATAAGTGAAGCAAGACACAAACAGGTTGAACAGTCTCTTGAAGGTCACATGGGTCCAAGCTGGGGAGTTGGAATTGGAACCCAGGTTTGCTTGGCTCTAAAGCCTTAGCTGTGACACCCTACCTCATGTATTTTGCATCCAAGGGCATACTTTCTGGAAGATATATCTTGATGTCTGGCTCAGAATATCTGGTCTGTGCTGTGTATATGGGCTGTCAGTGTTTCTCCAGAGCTATATATTGCCACTTCTTAATGGTAAAAACCATCTGTATGTTGCAAGCTTATCATGAGATCTGTGACTTGCGTCACTTTGTCTTTCAGGGAGACCATTTGAACCCTATTTAATGACTGTCCTGGAAATAGATAAAACCTGGGCATCTAACCTTGGTCGTGGGTGGAGGATTGGACTGCCCAAAGTCTATCCTCCTGGTTCTGGCTCCCTCCTGTGTTCTAATCTGCTGTCTCTGATTCCTGACTCTCAGCCCACAACTTGCTCTATGTCCAGGCACACACAGTTGGAATGGGAATGTGAAAGGACAGTCTTTAGAATATTTGCTTTCCTGGTTTGTTGATCAATGGAAAGATGAGCGACACGACACCATGGGGCACTCCTCTGTGCTTCCTGCAGAGTCAGCAGATACCAGTGCATTTCTGAGCTGGACAGAAAAGCCCGTGTGGAGTCCCTTCCTGATGTTCCCTCTATGATTTTCCTCTTTGTTCAGTCTGGGATGAGGGAGGGACTTTTCATTCATTGCTGTCATCACTGCTGCTGCTGTCATCAACCTCTCCCTTGGGAGTTGAGCCAATGGGAAGTCTGGGCAATTTTCCCTGAATCTTGGTAGAGATGCACTGGGAGGAGTGAGAAGTCTTAGGAGGGAGGAGGCAAGAGAAACTGAAGCCCAGCTGTGAAGGTCGCAGAACTGCAGTGAGAGGAGGTGAGTGGCATTCTTACTCATGCTGGGTTATTCTAGGCTTCCTAGTGGACTTAGATTCCCTAAGATGGATGGACAGCCCCTAGTGCCTGAGGTGCTGCATACCCTGAACATTCACCTGGTATCAAAGTAACAGTTTTACCTCTAGCATCTGGGATTCTGGCAGACACACACCCCTTTCCAGGATAAACATAGCTAATCTCTGTTCTCCTCATGGTTGTTGTGGATTAATCTTGGGGATTAGAATGACAATTGGTGGCAGCGTCTGTAACATTGGCCAACATATCTCATTGAGAAAATTCAGCTTTCTTCCTTACCTTATGAAAAAAGTGCCTAACAACTGCGGAATAAACCCTTAAGCTTATAAAAGATAATTCACACACCGACTATATCTACTACCTGTGTCTGGCCTTTCTATCTCTGGTGTCACAGAACTACTGAATAAATACATGTGAGTGAATGAATTGATATTTACAGGCTAGTTTTACTTTTCTTTTTTAAGCAAATGGTCCAAAACCCAGGTGACAAGTTACATGCCAACTCCCAGGTCGATCACAATACAACCATCATGATAATTCCCTAAAAGGTCTGTTATTTATTGAACATTACTTATTGATTATATTTTAAATTTTATCAACAATATTTGGCAACTTTGGCAACAATTTTGAGAGGTTTGAAGTTTCAGCAATTTTTTTTGGAGGTTCTCCAACAAATCCCAAACTATGTATTGCTGAGGTTTAGCATATCTCTGTCTCATCATCATCTTCTACAATGAATTACAACCTTGACATCTCTGCTAATGTTTTTGCCCTCAATAAAAACAAACTAAAATGTGGGTTGCTCATGGGAAGGGAAAGGATACTAACATCTGTGGCTGTTTAAACAGAAATGGTAACAAAAGGACATCTTGCATTTAATCATAGTTGTATCTAGAAGATTTTGATCCAAAGTCTTTGGCAGGGTTTTTAATGCTAATATATAAGCATAGAAGTTTACTTACATTATTTATTTACTTATGTTAATAAATGAAATAGCATTTATTTCTTGACAGGGTTTAAATAAATCTATTCTGGAAAAAAACTTTTAAAGAGTTATAAAGTCTACCATTTATCTGAAATGTGGTTTAGAGATTGATAGAGGATAGAATTAGGAAGGAATATATTTCACGCCAAGGGAATATGTAGTTTCATTTATGTTGAATGAATGAAGGCTGGGTTTGGGTTTGTTACAAGATAAAAAGAGATTGTCTTCTTTGTTCCTGGAGAACTAATCAGATTACGTTTTCCTGTCTGCACTTGGTCTCATTGCCATAGGTAATGCTGAAGAGAACACTGGTAAAGAGATAATCATAAGAGGCATTTAGCAGGTACGAGCCCTGTAGTCTGAGAATGTTCCCTATAGAAGCAAAGATGCTGGTCAGGGGTGACACTGGTCATTAAGGTGGTCCTGAGATAGACTCAAGTTAGGAGGGTGGCAGAACACACAGGTGTCAGTCTCTCCCCTGGAGCCCCGCCCTCCACCATCGGACCTCACTAGCCTCTCCCCTCCCCTCTGCCAGATGGAGTTTCAGCATCATTTTCATTCCAAAGCCTTCTGTAACTCCTCCACCTCCTCAAAGCACTTTACAAATAATTCCACCATCACTGCTTTCACATTGTAGTCTGATTTTCAAATTTATTTCTAGAGCATGGAATTTGGAGGGACAGGCAGGGAGAAAATCCTAATAATTTTCTAGTGCCCAGCAATGTTTAAACTGTAGTCTTAAGTTGAAGTGGTGTTTTACACTGTAGTTAGAGGCCTTTACTTTTCTTTCTTCTATTTTTTTCCGAAATGGATTTTGAGATACGGTGAAGTTTCTCTTTAAATAGTTTGCTTAATCTTTTATTCTTTAATTTTTAGTACTTTTATCTTTTTCTTCTTTCTGACTTTACTACATGCCTAGGCATGCCACAGCACCAGTGGCATTATCAGCACCAGCTGACATTCTTTTCCTTATTTAAAGAAAGACTATCTAGTTCACTGCAGAAGATTCCTTCCTCCGCCCATCCATCACACATCCACCTTATCTAAGAAAGTTTAAATGTTTAGCCAATCAAGTCTAGTTTAAATTGTGCAGCCCGATCCCAGCCACGGAACAAAGGACACAGAGTGGAGTCGCATTAGAAATAAAAACTTCTACTCTCCTTTGTTCTGTATGCTCTCGTAGCAACCAGTCATATGGGAGGCACTCTTCCGCGCAGGAGTAAATTGGCTTCGCTGAAATTTCTGTGGCTAAGTGCTCGTTTTTCCTTACAACTCCAAGCCTTGTTTCTAACATGCATGAAAAATCCTTTGGCTGCTTCTTTTCATTTCATGTCCTCCTTTTCAATTTTTGTTTTTATGAGAAGTTAAGAGCAAGTTTTGGATTGCAGGAGGTATGAGCAGGGACAAAAATAAAGACAAAAATGAGAATGAGCTTAGTTTCTTTCTACTGACTTTTTGTTTCATAACTAGCTTGTTTCAGCAGCAGACACTGAAGATTGAGGTTTAGCTGAGCAAAGTTCTCTTGAAAAAGTATTATTTTAAAAGGTGAATTCGTGAGGCAGGCTATGCTTAACAGATATGCAATTTGAAGAATCTTTTAAGTCCCTATTTAGGCCAGCTAAATGGCTCATGCCTGTAACGACAACACTTTGGGAGACTGAGGTGGGAGGATTGCTTGAGCCCAGGAATTGGACACCAGCCTGGGCAACATAGTAAGACCCTGTCTCTACGAAGAATTTTTAAAAAATAGCTAGATGTGATGGTGTATACTTGTAGTCCCAGCTACTTGGGAGGCTGAGGTGTGAGGATTGCTTGAACCCAGGAGTTCTGAGGTAGCAGTGAGCTATGATGATGCCACTGCACCCCAGCCTAGGTGACAGAAAGAGATCCTGTCTCTAAAACAAAAACTTCTATTCAACTATTTACATTAATTGAATCATTTCATGAATAAAAGGTATAAAATTCTTATATAAGATCATTATAGTGAGTCAAGAAAGGTAGAAACAAATAGTAATAATGTTCATTGATATGTAGATGTATATACATCATTTACTAATATAAATATATATATAGGGTTTACACACACACTCATATTTTTAATATATTTAGTGTTTACACATGAACTTTTTGAGGTTTAAAAGTAGGTGCTTTTCCTCAGTGTACACAGGTGTTAACTAATAAGAACATGCCTTAGCAGATACAAATCCAAGGCCAGAAATGTTTTCTTCCACATGTTTTTACCTGTTTCAATCACAAATTGCAAACTCTACCACGTACTGGATACCAGAAAATCATTAGACTGTGTGGGTGTGTAAACTGTTTGGGCAAACTGGTTTGGAATGGATTTTCCTGCACATTATAGAGTAACTTGTCTTTCTGTCCATAAAACACAGAGCACCAGTTTGTGAGCGGTTTAGTTCCAAACTCACATGCAGGACTTAGCAGAGGGATCCAGTGAGGACACAGCAATGCAGTAATAAGCCCAACCCAGTCTCTTATTAAAGGTCTTTTAAAGCCATACAACCATTCACTCTTACCCAATAGCCAACAGAGTGGGTCCAGGTTTCTACTCCATCCTGGTAGAGATCAGGATGGGGGATAAATGAACCTTCCCACCTTCATGCCCGTCATTTTTTGAGGAGCTTGAGAAGAATATTCTGTGAGATTAGAAGGCATTAATAAGCATCTAGGATCATTTAGGATGAAAGGCCTGCCACTTTGTTTTCCTTCCAGATTTCTGTCCTATATTTTAGGTTTTGCCAATTGTTTCCAGGGTCCTGGTGTAGCGTGTGTGTGTGTGTGTGTGTGTGTGTGTGTGTGTGTGTGTGTGTGTCTGTCTGTCTGTCTGTCTGTCTGTTTTGTGAATAGAAATTGAAAAAGTTATAAAGACTCTAATTTATTTGTAGTTGGCAATAAAGTCAATTAAAAGCCTTCCTTCACTCAAATTCTATACATTTTCCTGTATCAATTGCTATCACCATTTGTGAAAGTTTCTATTCCATGTTAAAAGTTAGTAATACATGAATGTCTTCTTTTGAGAAGTGTCTGTTCATGTGCTTTGCCCACTTTTTAATAGGGTTGTTTTTTTGTTTTGTTTTGTTTTGTTTTGTTTTGTTTTGTTTGTTTTTTGTTTTTGTTTTTTGTAAATTTGTTAAAGTTCCTTGTGATATCTGGATATTAGACCTTTGCCAGATGGATAGATTGCAAAAATTTCCTCCCACTCTGAGTTTCACCTTCTTTGTCTAGGAAGTTCAACCTGCAACAAAGTGAAAACATAGCTTCTGGGTTTTCTGATTCTTATAAAGCCAACACTAGTGTGTAAATTCTCTCTCATTTATTACAACATGTGTAGTCTTGGAAAAGCAATTGAATAGCTTGAAATTCTCAGCTGCAAAATGGGAATCAAAAACTAAATAGTACTAATAACATCATGGCTTGTGAAAGTCAAGGGAGATGCTAATTGGCTATTATCTGTTGCTGGATTTAGCTGGTGCAATAAAGTTGTAAAGTCAGTTACAGATCTGTGAAGATTTAACTGTGCTGTTTGCCAAAGACCTTAGTTATCAGAGTTGGCAAACTCTGGCTGGTCCAAAACTGTCTGGACACCTGATTTTATAAATAAAATTTTATCAAAACACAGCCATGTCCATTTGTTTACCTATTTCTTATGTCTGCTTTAATGCCACTATTGAAAAATTGAGTTGTGACAGATGACTATATGGCCCACAAAGTCAAAACTATTTACTATCTGGCTCCTTGGAGAAAAAGTTGGCTAATCTCTACTCTTGGGAGTTCCTAATGAAACATATTCTGTAAGCTTCTACAATGCATTGCTTAATCTTTCATTTAACTGTAAGCCCTGGGCACTATGCTAAGCAAAATAATAGCAGAGTACCCCTTCAAGTCCAGAATCTAGTTTATTTTCCTAAGTTTTGCCAAGGGTTCATTTCTTGATTGCTTGTGAATCCCGGATCTGCTCCCTCAAGTACAAGTAGCTTCATCAGGAGGATCAGAAGGGTGTGTTGTCCTTCTGTTTTAAGCATTTCTTCATACTTGGTGTTACTGTCACATTGCCACATTCTCATGGCACTTAGCTTCTCTGACTCTCTGTGTCTGTCTGCCTCTCCCTCTCCCCCTCTTTCTCTCTCTAAAGCACATGCATGCGTGCACAAACACACATGCTGTATCACCGCCGTTGCCAACTTTCGCTTATATGGCAGGTAACAAAGGCATGATCAATGTGATTTTAAAGTGTTCAAAGATATAAAGCCCCAGAAATTTTTAGTGGCATTGTTACCATGATTTATCTCAATAACCAACTACATTCAGAAGGAGACACCACCAACAGCAATGGAACAAGTATTTTTTCCCTCAGATACTTGTTCAGTTCTTGCCCGATAGGACTTCAATTTTATAGTGACCACATTTTTTACTGTCTAGAATAGATCAGATAATATAAAGTGAAGCAAAAATTCATGAACTCTTTTCTTTTTTTTTTTTTTTTTTTTTTTTTTTTTTTTTTTTTTTTTGAGACGGAGTTTTGCTCTTGTTACCCAGGCTGGAGTGCCATGGCGCGATCTCGGCTCACCGCAACCTCCGCCTCCTGGGTTCAGGCAATCCTCCTGCCTCAGCCTCCTGAGTAGCTGGGATTACAGGCACGTGCCACCATGCCCAGCTATTTTTTTGTATTTTTAGTAGAGACGGGGTTTCACCATTTTGACCAGGATGGTCTCGATCTCTCGACCTCGTGATCCACCCGCCTCGGCCTCCCAAAGTGCTGGGATTACAGGCTTGAGCCACTGCGCCCGGCCCGAACTCTTTTCTTAAAGATGCTCCCTGATTCACTGAAGCACTGGGAAATCTACCCATGTGTAGAAACTGGTTCTAAGTCAGAATAATGTGTCTGTTATCAGCCATTCTCAAATCCTCTATATCTGGCCCCTGAAGAGGTAGCAGTTGACTGTAAAAAGATGTTTCAGGGACAATTATAAGAAAAGAATTCTTTAGGGCCCGCTCCCTCCAATGACAGAAGATCATATTGTCTGGGTCTCTGCTATAAAGCTTAAAAAGGAAATCGTCACGACAATCTTGGTGACAGCAGGTGATGGGCCTGCCTCCTTCTAGCTCTCCACCCTCTCACCAAGAAGAATGAACACTATGAGGCTTATACTCTCTGCTTCAGCAGAAAGCCCAGCTCACTGCAGGCATCCTCACAGAGTCCAAGTATACTAAAGCATAAAGAGCAAGAACTGAGCTGTGTGGTGGGGTCCAAGGGTTGTTGTAGTAAGCCATACATATTTAAGAAGAATTTTAAAAGGATGTCAAGCCTTGAATTGAATCGTCACTAAATATGAACCCACTTCTTGGTGGAGTGGTTGTCAAGTAATTTTGATAATGACCCCCTAATAACTTTCTACTTGATCATATGCATGGGTGCCTAGACACAAAACAATTTTTGCCCCTACTATGAATATGCTTCATGATCTTTCCTATTCTACTCTTCTGATTTATCCTATCTTATCTTATATTTTAATGCATCTCATTTTTGTTTTTTAAAGCTGGTATCCAACTACTAAATATATTATGTTTCCCCAAGTGATTTGTAATCTAAATATATATATATATATATATATATATATATATATATAATATATATATATTTTTTTCCTTCCAAAACTAATTTTTAAGAATCCTTCTTTTCTTTTTTATTGTAGTATCAGGTGTTCCTCTTTGTTACTTTTTTATTTCTATTTGTTTTTCCCTTCTCTGTCTTTTACCAGTAGCTACTCTGATAACTGAAGGGCTGCCATGCTCTCTCCTGCCCCTGACCTAGTGATATGGTTCAGCTGTGTCCCCACCCAAATCTCACCTTGAATTGTATCTCCAGAATTCCCATGCATTGTGGGAGGACCCAGGGGAAGGTAATTGAATCAAGGGGGCTGGTCTTTCCAATGCTATTCTTGTGATAGGGAATAAGTCTCACCTGATGAGTTTATCAGGTGTTTCCACTTTTGCTTCTTCCTCATTTTCTCTTGCTACCACCAAGTAAGAAGTGCCTTTCACCTCTCACCATGATTCTGAGACCGA
The DNA here is from genome assembly GCF_048565385.1 of Saimiri boliviensis. Classification (NCBI taxonomy): domain Eukaryota; kingdom Metazoa; phylum Chordata; class Mammalia; order Primates; family Cebidae; genus Saimiri; species Saimiri boliviensis. Next base: position 15,375,018 of record NC_133461.1, on the reverse strand, counting down.
CGCAGCCATGTGGAACTGTAAGTCCAATTAAACCTCTTTTTCTTCCCAGTCTCAGGTATGTCTTTATCAGCAGTGTAAAAATAAGCTAATACAGTAAATTGGTACCAGAGATGAGGTATTGCTGAAAACATACCCCAAAATGTGGAAGCGACTTTGGAACTGGGTAACAGGCAGAGGTTGGAACAGTTTGGAGGGCTCAGAAGACAGGAAACTGTGGGAAAGTTTGGAACTTCCTAGAGACTGGATGATTGGCCTTGCCCAAAATGCTGATAGTGATATGGACAATAAGGTCCAGGCTGAGGTGATCTTGGGTGAAGATGAGGAACTTGTTGGGAATTGGAGCAAAGGTGCCCTAGAGATTTGTGAAACTTTGAACTTGAGAATAATGATTTAAGGATCATTCTCAATAATCCCAGTGAAAGGATCATTTCTAAACAGCGAAATAAATTTCTAATGAAAGAAATTTCTAAACAGCAAAGCATTCAGGAGGTGACTTGCGTATTGTTAAAGGCATTCAGTTTTATAAGGGAAGTGGAGCATAAAAGTTTGGAAAATTTGCAACCTGACTATGCAGTAGAAAAGAAAAACCCATTTTCTGGGAAGAAACTCAAGCTGGCTGCAGATTTCTAACATTAATCCCTAAGACCATAGGGAAAATGTTTCCAGGCCATGTCAGAAACCTTCATGGCAGCCCCTCTCATCCAAGGCCTGGAGGCCCAGGAGGAAAAAGTGGTTTTGTGGGCTGGACCCAGAGTCCCTGTGCTGTGTGCAGACTAGGGACTTGGTGCCCTGTGTTCCAGCTGCTCCAGCAGTGGCTGAAAGGGGCCAACGTACAGCTCAGGCTGTGGCTTCAGAGGGTGGAAGCACCAAGCCTTGGTAGTTACCATGTGATGTTGAGCCTCTGGTGCACAGAGGTCAAGAATTGAGGTTTAAGAACCTCCACCTAGATTTTGGAAGATATATAGAAATGCCTGGATGCCCAGGCAAAAGTTTGCTGCAGGAGTGGTCTCATGGAGAACCTTTGCTAGGGCAGTTCAGAAGGGAAATGTGGGGTCGGAGCCCCCACACAGAGTCCCTACTGCGGCACTGCCTGGTGGGGCTGTGAGAAGAGGGCCATCGTCCTCCAGACCCCAGAGTGGTAGAACCCCTGACAGCTTGCACTGTGCACCTGGAAAAGCCACAGACACTCAACACCAGCCCGTAAAAGCAGCTGGGAGGGAGGCTGTACCTTGCAAAGCCACAGAAGCAGAGCTGCCCAAGACCATGGGAACCCAACTCTTGCATCAGTATAACCTTGATGTGAGACTTGGAGTCAAAAAAGATTATTTTGAAGCTTTAAATTTTGACTGCCTGCTGGATTTCAGATTTGTATGGTCCCTGTAATGCCCTTGTTTTGGCCAATTTTTCCCCTTTGGAGTGGCTGTATTTACCCAATTCCTGTACCCCCATTGTATCTAGGAAATAACTAGCTTGCTTTTGATTTAACAGGCTCATAGACAAAGGGACTTGCCTCAGATGAGACTTTGGACTGTGAACTTTTGGGTTAATGCTGAAATGAGTTAAGACTTTCAGGGACTGTTGGGAAAGCATGATTGGTTCTGAAACGTGAGGACATGAGATTTGAAGGGGTCAGGGGCAGAAAGACATGGTTTGACTGTGTCTCCATTCAAATCTCAACTCAAATTTTATCTCCCAGAATTCCCACATGTTGTGGGAGGGACCCAGGAAGAGGTAATTGAACCCTGGAGGCCAATCTTTCCTGTGCTATTCTCGTGATAGTGAATAAGTCTCACACAATCTGATGGGTTTATCAGGAGTTTCTGCTTTTGATTCTTCCTCATTTTCTCTTGCTGCCACCATGTAAGAAGTGCCTTTCACCTCCCACCATGATTCTGAGGCCTCCCCAGCCCTGTGGAACTGTAAGTCCGATTAAATCCTTTTTTCTTTTTCTTCCAAGTCTCGGGTATGTATGTCTTTATCAGCAGCATGAAAACAGACTAATGCACCTGGCATGTCCTGCTGTGGCCACCTCTCCATCTCCTGGTCCTGATGCAATCTCTCTTATCTTTCAAGTCTACATTTCTGTGGGAAATAGTTCCTAATCCCTCTAGTACTCAGTGACATCTATTTCCAGGTTGTCCAAATAGCATCATTTAGAGTACTTTCCATGCCACCTCATAATTGTTTGTGAGTTGTCTCCCTTAGTGAACTGTGGGCCCACGGAGGGCAAGGAATGGGTCTTCTGCGCCACAGTATCCCCACACTGTGGTGCCAGGCCCAGCACCCACCAGACCTGTGATAAAAATTGGTTCAGTCAGTGAGTGGATGAATGAATCTACTGATTGGAAGGAGAAAAGACCACTAGATGAAGGATTTGAATGGGCAAATTAGTTAAAATTAATTCTACTATAGTTAACTCCTTTGGCTTCATGGGCAGGCTAGTCTCTAAAATAAGATAGTAATAATTTTTCTTATCTCTGGAAAGATAGTCTTTGTAGGCTGATTCAGAACTCACTTGCCCAAAACATTCCACTATTGTTGAGTCTGATTTACAGAGTATGTGCATTGGTATGCATTATCAGGTGCTTGAAGACACCAAGTCCTTCTGGATATTCTTATGGGATAAAAGGAAATGGGAAGGGATTATATATGTTGAGGATTCTAGCTGCAGGCACAGTCAGGAGAACTGCATGTGCCAGTGATCCGATTTACCTTATTTTTCCTGGCATGGTTTTGAGTTATGTGTCTTGGATGGCTCAGCCAGTCCATGTGACAGTTGATGGGTACAAGTAAGCAATTAGCCTTGATTCTCTGCTAGATGAGTTATTAGTGAGAATAGCCTTTTTTCCCCCCGATGATATCTCTGGGGCAGTGATGACAGCAGAAAACTAATAAGAGTTAGAAGGCCTGATCTTTGTCAACACATTTGATATTCACTTGTTCTGTGGTTTTGAGCAGTTTTTTAATCTTTGATTTTTCATATACAAATGTTTGTAAAAAGAGTTATTTAATGTGATGGCACCTTCATGAGATTAGCAATGCCTTCTGGATTCATTTCTATTTCTCAATCACCACTATTTGATCATAAAACAGGAGTTATATAAATATAACAAGATAATATTTTAAAGTAAACATTAAATTTAATTACCTTCATGATCATAATATTAGCGGATAATTGTGGATTAAGGCATAGATGACATTTGCCTTTAGGTTAGGTCATATTCCTATTTTTAGATTATATCAGAAAAGGGAGGTTTCAGTTACAGTAGTCTAGTGTAAAACATATTCCTTTACTGAGAAATTTGGGTGAATTAGGGTTAGACTACAAGGTAGATGAAAATCTTGCTCTGGACTGAGACTGGGCACCATCATTAATATCATATGAGCCCCTGTTTTTCATAATCAAAATGCTGACATAACTTTTCTGAATTGTTATAGGGAATTGTTGAAAATTCTATATCTCTGCTGTGCAGTTTTGTGCTTCAACTTTCCTGCTACCATTTTTTTTTAACAAGCAGAAATAGTATGATAATAAATGGAAACAACTCATACATCTTCCAGAAAGTAATTTAATTACTAGAATAAACTATTATTAGAATTTCTGCTATTAGTATGTAAGTATTTGATAATTTCCAATGTAAGATGGTTTTATGTTGGAGCTGGTCTAAATATTGTAATATTTAAAAAATATTGGTAAGTAATCCACTTTTCATTTATGATAGGATCTAAAAATAAGTTTATCTTCTTTTAAAATAATTGTGATGAACTCATAGCCAGAAACTAAATTTGGTAGTGGTCAAATTCATCTCGTGCTGCCTAAAGGATGATACTAATCCAAAATTTAAGTATCTGATGTTAAGGTGTTATGGAAATATGATGCACTTATGAAGAGTACCTTTAACAAAAAGTCAGAGAAGGAAGCTAAAGGTTAAAGAATGAGTTGCAGCTTTCATTGATGCCTTTGACTTGAGTTTAATGAGGCAGAAATTATTGGCCATTGGGTAAAAAATATCATAGCTTCTTTTCTTTATTAAAGATCATGTCCTGTGAACAGGTACTAATTACTTTATAAATCAAGGAAATTTCTGGTATCTTAAATCCTAACACTTCATCATGCTGTTCTTTGAGAATTCCATGACTTGGGAATGCATTTCAGGCCAAGGAACCCAGAAAAGAACAAGTTTGACCTGTGTTACTAAATGGGTCATTGTAAAGAATTGCATTACGATACAATTGTGTAGTGTTTCCCAAGTTATGAAAACAGAAACTCTGCATACTATTTCTATGGTATGAACTAAATTAGAGGCAGGCCCTAGAGTGAAGCTTACTCAACCTTAAGGGAAAAGAAACAATTTTCCCAAGAGTTGAATTCTTATGAATGACGATTAACCTGATAGGCTTGGAAGAATTTTTCTCAGTCACTAACAGGCTTGGTTCCCAATATCTGGGGTGGAATAACGTGAGAGCTGTGGGATTTGGTTTGCTAAATGAAGAAGGCGTTACCGTTTTACTGTTCTGTGGGCCTTAGCCCAATTACGATGTCTGGGGATTTCAAAAACAAATTATTTTCTGACTAATTCATATTTAAATAAACATTGAGTGACAAAGTGGTTTGACCTTTTCTTAAATTCCGTTTTCTGCTTATTTAAGCTCTGGCTGTCCCCATCCATGTGGCTGCTGAGTGGAGTGTCAAGAGGAAACTTCTCACTGGTCTCCCAGGAGGGGCTATTCCCAAGCACCCAGGCTATTCTTAAGTAGAATGTAACTCCATGTGTTTTTAAAATCATAGAACAATGAGAACACATGGACACAGGGAGGGGAGCACTACACACTGGGGTCCATTGGGGGGAAATGGGGGAGATATGGGGGGGTGGGGAGGTGGGAAGAGAGAGCATGGGGAGAAATGACAGATACAGGTGAGGGGACGGAAGGCAGAAAACCACACTGCCATGTGTGAACCTATGCAACAATCTTGCATGTTCTTCATATGTACCCCCAAACCTAAAATGCAATAAAAAAATCATAGAAATCAATAATTCCACTAGACTCTCTAGTCAGATATTTCTCTTGAAAAATAAATCTAAAATTTCTTTGGAAAAATTAAATGACTAAAAATGGTCAAAATATTTTGAAATTGATGAGTAATTATGCAGGACTTGTCCTACTAAACATTGAAATATATTCTTATTAAATAATTTTAATTGGCAAAACAAATAAATGGACAGATAAATAGAGCAGAGTGTAAAGCTCAGAAATAGACCTTTAGTTAAAACAGCTTATGATGAATTGGTATCACACATCTTTTGGGAAAAGAAAGCTTACAGAAATAATAGTGGTATATTTGTTTAACTACTATTATTATTATTACATATGTATATCATTACCTCATCTCTAAAAATTACAGAAGGAAAAATAAAACAAAATAAACTATCAGAAGGGGTGAGTAATTAAGCATTGGATCACAGAGTAGGGAAAGAGTCTCAAAACATGAATCACAGAAGAAATGATGTATTTTTCACTATACAAACATATAAATTATACCTAGGTAAAAATTATCACCAGAAATTTAAATGGCCATCAATGAATTGCAGAATTTATTTATGACAAGTAAAATCGAGCTCTCTGTGATTCCCTTGTTCTTTCCTTCATAGTTGCCTCCCACAACTGTAGATTCAACTATATGTCAATAGCTGATGAGCACCTCAAACTTAAATCCCCAAATCTCATTCTCTACAGTATTTCACGTCTCAGAAAATGTTACAAACTCTTGTTCAATTACCAAAGCCATAAGTCCAAATGTTTTATATATATATATTTTTTTCATTTTCTTCCCTTTCCATATAAAATTTGTCAGTGTAGCCTGAATATTCTACCTCCTAAATTTATCTGGAGTACATTTTCTCCATCCTTAATGGCACTTCCTGGTCCACATCACTATTATTTCTGGCCTGGTCTTTTCAAATAATCTCTTTTTTGATTATTTTGTTTCTACTCTTGGCCCTCTCTGATTTGTTTTGCAGAACAGCTAGAGTGTTATTTTTTAAAAAAGTAAAATAAGAACAAGTCATCTCTTGCTTAAAATCTTTCACTAGCTTCCCTTCCCATTTAGGATAAAATTCAAACTCCTTCTGACTATGAGCCTCTACACAGTCCCTGGTTTTCCTCATCCCATGCCACTCTTCCTGCTGTTCTTTCTTTCTACAATATTATCTTCCTTTCCCCTCCTGCTTATACAGTCCAGCTCTATTCTTATATCTTAGATCCCGACTTAGATTTATTTCCTTAAAAATGCCTCCGTTGACATTACAATCTAAATAAGTGATTCCCATCCCATTTCTGTTTCTAGAAACCCATTTTTTCCTTCATAGCACTTATTATTTATAGTGTGTGTGTTTAATATATTAAAATTAATTTGACAGATTTCAAGCAGCTGAAAAACAGCATTTTCTCATGTAATTAGAAGTTTATAGAGTTAGGTGAGTGGTTGCTGGTCTTGCTGTTAGTGGCTCAAGGCTATTAGGACAGATGTCTCTGTAATTCCTTTGTTCTTTCCTTCAATGTTGACTCCCCAGTCACAAGCAGACAGCTCTCTCTACCTCATGTATCCTACATTCCAGTGAAGAGCAGTGAAGAGCCATTGGATAAAATTGGCCCCTAACAACTGAGTAACTCCTCTCTTGGAAAAGTTTCCTGGAAGCCATAGACAGCAGCTTCTGCTTGCATGACTATTGGCCAGAATCTAGATACATGTTCCTCCCCATCTGCAAGGGAAAAGGGATTTTTTTTTTTTTAAATTGGGCAATATGGCTTCTCCCATTTTCCATTAGTTTTCTTTCAACTAAACAAAATTTAGTGTCTTTTATAAGAAAAAGAGGGAGAATGAATCTTGGGTCTTAACATTCTTGGCTACAGTGTGTATTTTTTTTTTTTTTACTGAATGCCTGTTTTTCCCAACTTTTAAAAGAAGGAGTCATGTTTTATTTTTCAAAACATGTGTACCAGTTGGCCTACGTTTGGGTAAGCATTCAATAAATTGTTGAACAAATCAAACTTACTGAGAATCATGTCATAGCACTTCCTGAACTTTCCAGGTCAGGGATGTTATGTTAAACAGGTGGTTCTGTTTGCACTGAAGGCTAAACCTTTGCTCATACCCTAGGGGATCATACTATAGCCCACCTTTTGGAGGAATTTTCTTCTGAAATTTTCTTCTTGTTTCTCCTTCACCATCTATTATTCTTCTGCTTGATGATTCCCAAAGCAGACAAGAAGACTTATTATCTCCCAACTTAAAAAGATAACTATATATGCTGACTGCTACCTTCCCAACCCCAGCTCTGACCTCTTTCTTGAACTGGATAAAAGTATCTGTCATTACTATCTGGAGGCTGCTCAAATGTAACATTATCAAAACTACTTTCAATTGAGTATTGTGGGGCAGACAGAGTGAGATCCAGGAGAAATTCCCTAATTCTGGCTTGAGTAGCACAAAAGAGAGCTCTAAAAAGTTCGGTGAACTGGAGGGAAATTCCTGCATATTTTTTTCTCTCTATTGCCTCTATTCTCTCACATCACAGTCCCCAGCTGGACCTGTATATGTTTATCCAGCCAGAGTGGCCAGGAAAGAGTAGCCTTTCAGAAGCAAGGCATCTACCTAGTTATATAAACTAAAGAACCTTGAAGTGATTCTTTCTTCTACTACTTTCATTACCTTCCACATCCAGTCATCAAGTTCTGCTAAATATAATTCCAACTTTGCGTAAACCCATAACTTTTCTCCCTCTCTACTGTTACATCTCTGTTCACAACCTTCTCCTGTCTTATGCTGAGTAAGGATAGAGGTTCTGGTTCCTGGCCACTTTTTCTGGATAAACTGAGCTTTTTAGAGCTTTCGTTTCTGCTACTCAAGCCAGAATTAGGGAATTTCTCCTGGATTTCACTCTGCCCCACAATACTCAGTTCAGAATTTTGGTCTGGGCTGAGTTAAATAAATAAATGTATTTATTCAGGAAGGGAATGAGATCGTTCTTCATTTTATTTTTTAGTATGTAGATCATTCCAACCTTCTTTTCTTGCTTATCTGCATCTACTCCAACAGTGAGAAAACCTGACTTGCACTATCTTTCATCTATTTATTTAACCATTCGATTCCACTGGACATTTTGAGTATTATATAATGAGACTCTGACTCCTGTTTACACCTACTTTTTAAGTAGACAGCAATGGTTTTAATGGTAATTGGTGGCGTCTGGTTTAAATGGCAATTTGATTGTCAAAGTCTTTGTAGTACTCTTCTCATCTGCCCTGTTTTTACAGTACCCAGCAGTCAATCTGAAATGATCTCATAACTTGGTCAATAAAGCTTTTGGTCTATTGATTCTATTCATTTTCACAGATTAATGGAACAGTGGTGAACCCAGGACTTCATATATGAATTTAAAGCATTCTTTTCTCCATTTCCCACTTCTTTGTGATTGTCCTCAAGCCCTCTACCTGGGAGGGGAAGGAGTGCTACACTTTCGCTGGTGTCCGTTTTCTGCAGGGTGGTAGGTGACAGGATCCCACCTCACGACTTTGTGCACAAGTGTGAGTGGGAGGGGAAGGGCTCTGTTATCTGTGTCTGCAGCCACCATCAAAGGATTAAGGCAGGACACCGCTACTTCTGCTTGTGTTTACTTCGTGTGGAGTGGGGAATGTCATTATGGTTCTACCCTACAGTTTTTACAGCAATCAGGCCAGCAGAGAGGATAGAGGGTGTTCCTTCTCTTGTGGCATCTGCTTGTAGTGGGGTGATTATCATCCAAAGGATTCTTCCTCTTCCTGGACCTCCGGTTAGAGAGATTTTTATCCCTGCCTCTATTAGTATTATAGTTTCAGGGTGTGGTTAGCAATAGCACCTAGGCTGGAATGTAAAGGAAGAAGAAAAAAAACAACAACAAATTTAACACTAGGTGGCCCTTCAAGTCCTGAGATTCCTAGCCAGTCTTCCTTCTTTTCTTCCCCTCTAGCGTTTTCTCGTAGTTGCTCTATGGATTTTGTCTAGAAGTTTAAGTTGTAATTAGCAGGAAAGAATATGGTGGAGTGTGTTTTTTACATCTTGACCAGAACTGGAAGCTACTGTAATTATTACTAAATTATTAAATTGTTATAATTTCAGTTTCTATTTTACCTTTTACTCAAGAGTTAATGGGAGGATTTTTACTATCCATGTGAAGGATCATGTTGTGAGTTTTTCTGTTGTTGTTGATAGTAAACTCTAGTTTTATTGAATGCAATCAGAAAATATTGTTGTAATAGTCTTCCTTTATTAAAGTTACTGATATTTTCTTTGTGATTTACATATGGTCAATTTTTATGCATGAACCATGGGCATTTGAGATGAATGTGTTCTCTACTATTAGGGTATGGAATTCAATACATTCATATTTAACGTAATGACTATGTTGTTTAAATCTTTTACAACCTTACCTTGTTTTATTTCCATTCTGCACATCACACACACACACACACACACACACACACACACTCTCACACTCTCACAGAGATTCCATAGAATTTTATTCACCTTCATCAGAACAAAGGAGGCTGATAGTCTGGAAAGATGTTGCCAGAGTGGGAGAAAAACTGAACTTCCAAAAGATGTGCACGCATTTTGCATGGTGGGGGGGGGGGTGAGTGTGTCACATGTCACTGGTGCTCTAGGAATGGCGACAGTGCGAACATGTACGAGAAAGGAAGAGACAAAAGAGAAAGGGAGGCATAATTGTGGTGAGGAAACGGTGCATTTGAAGGAACGTAAAAGGCAATTTAGTTGCTGATATGAGTGAAAGTTTGGGCGGAAGAAATATTTTAAAAGAATGTAGGAAGTATTTTTGATGTTGGTGTGCTTTGTGAAATCCTTAAGGTGGTCTGTTTAAGAAGCCTAAGTGAATGAAATGGAATTTGTGTTTTCTTTGAATATTATTTCCTGCACAGACTGGATCCTGGTGTTCCCAGTTTTTATTCTCAGTTTTACTTTTATTTTCTATCTCATTTATAATGAAATTGATAGAATTGGAAATGAAATGACCATAATAAGATAAACTCTTAATAGTTTCTTAATTGTATTAGACTTCCCATTCGTTTATACTTATTTCATGTGTTATTATGTGTTTCACATGTACTGAACATATTATTTTTTCTTAAAGATAGAATTGCTACATGCTATTGCAACCTTGCCCATACATTAAAGGCATCCTTCTAAGGGTTCACATGAGTTGGAAATTTATTATTCCAAAAATAGTAAGGAAACTACTCTGAGTTGAAAGGGTTCATTTTTGTTTTTGATAAGGTTACATATGGGATTCTCTGTTTCTCATAGACCATTATGAGATCAGATGGACTGTGATTTTTTTAAGCAGATTTTCTGGGGATATTTATGAACAAGTCAAGATAGCAGCCATGTTGTCTTCTGACTTCTAAGGATAAGTTTAAGGGGACATAGTGGGAGACAAGTTAAGAAATGATGAAGAAGGCTTCATAGTTCAAAAAGAAAAAAAAATCATAGGCACCCTGGGATCTATTTCAACTGCTTCTCTTTTTTTAACTCTTATTTTGGGAGTACTTGCGCAGGTTTGTTATATAGGTCAACTGCATGTCTCGGGGAGGTTTGTATAGAGATTATTTCCTCTCTCAGGTAATAAGCGTATATTGAAGGTGGAGGACTGGAGAAGGGAGAGGATCAACTGCTTCTTGTTTTAGAAACACACAAGCTTATTGAACCCTACTTTTCTCATGTTGTAAAATGAGAGACTTTGACTTAAATGATAGCTAAAGTTTCCTTTAGCTTACTATCTATTAATAAAGAAAAGATTGGATTTATATTTACTTTCAAGACCATTGAATTAGCATATTAAATTAAAGTTAAAGTAGGGATTTAAGCCTTACTCTGCAAATGGAAAAAAATAGGTAGTGGTTTTAAAGGTTTCATTTATAAATAGAAAAATAATTTTAAAGGATAAGAAAATAGAAGTTTGTAGAAAAGTTAAATACATGGTTTATATTTAACTTTGCCACTGAAACTGGTCAAGGTAAAGCTGAATGAATTTGGATATTTGGAATGTTTACTTTTTCATGACAAATAATGACATTCAAAATGTGGTGATAAAATAATTCAGGAGATGAAATGAGACCAATGGTTGCATTTCTTTGTGAAGTTGAAATCCTGAGGTAGAAAGTGAACTTTAATTTGCTTTCGAAATTAGAATTGGATTTTGTTTAGGAAATTTCCCTGTGTTTGTTCGTGAATCTCATAGAACTAAGGAGTTCAAACAGAAAAAGTAGCACTAATAACAATAGTGATGACTTGATTCTTTACTGCTTATTATTCTGTTGGTTGGGACTGGGACAATGTGATGAAATGATGTGGCACAAAGTGGAAATCAACAAGACCTCCAGAATTTGGAATTCTGATCAGAGAGATTATAGGAGGTTCCAGTGATTGCATTCATTTAAATGCATGAGGAGAATACTATACCATGTTATTTATTGCTACGTGAAAGCTGAGATTATTTATTTCAAAAGTAAAAGAGAAACAGAAGAAGGTGGAGGAAATCAGGCAAAAAAAGAAGAAGGGGTAAATATTTACATGTAAACAAGAGATGCAGAGTAATTGATTTTTTTTTATGCCCTGCCCACAGTAAAACAACAAAGAATACATCAAGAAGTAAAAATAGACCTAACAAGCAATCACTTAGAATGAATTAACATGGTAGAATGTGCAATTAAGCCATGGAAATTGCTACTACAAAATTTCATTCAAATAAATAGATAGATTAGAAAGATTAGAGTTGGTAAACACAGTTTATATAAAAATTTCAATGTCTGGAATTTGGAACCAACAAACAAAATATTGAGCAAACAAATGAAACACAAATGACATCAGTTTCCAGGGAATAGGCTTATATATTTTAGGATGTGCAAAGAATATCCCTTAATTTGGAACTTTTAGTATACCCAAGTTATTTTCATTTTCTGGGAACTACTCTAAATCCAGCACCCCTTACCATGCCCTTGCCATTAGTATTTGGTCACCAAATAATTCTTAAATCCTCAGCCTGACTACAGAGCTCTATCTAACCAGAGCGACAGTCTCCTCTACTGACACCCTCATGTAATCCTGAATTAATCCCTCATAGTTTCCTTAAACACCTCTCACGTGGAAGTTGTTCATTTCCCATGTGCACCTCAATTTAGGCCAGGAAGAGAAAAAGAGCTGTCTTTTGGCTCTTTACCATCATTTTCAAGGCATTTTTCTATAGTTTTCTTTTACTACTCTTCCTCCTTTGAAGCCCTATACATCTACATCTACACCTTCTTTCCAAGCTTGGTCACGACCACCTGCCAAGCTCCAAGTTCTTCCTACAGAACCCTTGAGGATTTTGGCATCTGTACCTTAGCTTTTTTCTTCCAGTTTGTCCCTGGACTGAAGGTACACACTGGATACCATCTACTACCCAGCCTTTTAACCAGCTCAGCTCTCCATTTTCTTGGACACTTCTGGACATTGTTACCTTCTGAAAATTCTGAGTTCTTTACCTTCAATCACAGCCTTTGCGTACTCCACACTCCCATTAAACATGCTTAATAACACCTTGTCTTCCAGTGTAATGATGTCTGCAATCTTATCGTCCATCAAGCCTTCTTAGTTGTTCTTGCATTCAGCCTGTAAAGGCCCAGTTACAAGAGTTGGGGGGTGAGAACCTGATGTGTTGATGTCCATGGTCCTGAAACAATCTCTGAAAGATTGTGAAGAGTGTCATGCCACCTCTTTACTATGCAGTGTCCAGGAGAGTCTTCATGGTCTATTATTTCAACTGCATTCTCATTAACGCTAAATTCTAACCCATCACATCTGCTTTCATAATTCTCAAGCTAACCATTGATTTTCTCTACCTTGCTCTTGGACTTCCAATTATGACTATAGAAAAAATCACATAACCTTGCTACTAGCTCTCCTACAAATATTGAATTTCTGGCCACAGCTGGTTGTCTGGCCTTTCTAAATCTCTTTAGAAACTTGGATTATTGTTATGCCTATCCTTTAAGTGTCAAAATTTTCCAAGGGATCTTCCCAATGTTTTTCCTTCTTTTTCTTTGGACTTTTTGTCTGGAAGTCACATCAAAGATTTTAGCTGCCATGTAGATGTCAGAGACCCCCAAATAAGCATATATATCATCAGCCACTTCTTTCATATACAGACTTAAATATTTAACTACGTTTTCCAAATGAATGTTCAATGGGCATTTCAATTTCTGTATATTCAAAACCAAATTTATTATTTCCTCTTTCCCCTTCATTCATACTCCTCCTGCTGAATTGTCTGTCTCTTAATGACATCATCATCAGACAGCAGAGCCTGAAGTGCCCCCACCACTCCACGCAAGGTTATTAGATATCTGCTATTCTCAGAATACGTCCTGGACACTAATTCCATGGGTTTTTGCTCATATTGTTCTCTCTTTCCTGGATGCTTCTCATCTTCATTTTCCCAACCAAGATCAAATGCTAGCTTATTTGTGAGGCCCTCTTAACACTACCACTTCCAATGATTTCTTCCTGAAAACTTCCATTTGCTTGCTTTTCTGTCCTATCATTTGTTTTACTTTACACTAGGTCATTTCACTAATTCAATAACGTTTATTAAGACCCAAGTATCTTAACAGACACTATAATATACAAGGAGAAAGAAATAGAAATAAGTATTGGCTTTTGGCCTGAAGGAGTTTATATCTCCTAGTATCTAGAATATAGCCTTATAATTGTGGGTACTCATGTACTGAATTTGAGTTAGCGTTTTAAAGAATCTTGAAAAAATAGCAAAAGTTGTTTAGGTAGCTGGAGGACTACCGTGAATAAAACCTTTTTGAGATTGGCAGTTGTGACATCAAATCTATGTGGAAAAAAATCACTTTTCTTTTCAATTTAGCATGAGGATGACTTGTGGAAAGGCAGTGCTTTCCCCTAATTATTATTATTTTTATTTTTAGAGAGATGGGTCTGGCTATGTTGCTCAGGTCAGTCATCCCCTAATTACTTAAAAAGAATCACTCCCTAGTTTTATAGGACACCCAAGTTTTGGAGAAGAGTATAACTTCGGTTCCAGATGGACCACTTTGTTTTATTTTCAAGGCTTTTGGTGGGAAAGGTGGTCATTTTAAATTTATTTTATATCATGTCTTTAGAAGATATGGCTAGCAGTTCACTTATGGAAAATGATGGGAGAAATATTTCAGATAAAGCTTTCAAATAAAAATTTACAGATAGAATATTCAGTGGTAATAGTAGAGAGGACTGAAACATATTTGGGTCATATGATGGTTTGGTAGCCTCATGAAGTGTCTTCTTATACTTGTTTATTTTAATTGAGTCAAGGAACCTACAAAAAGGATGTATGGGTAAAGATGGATACAGTGGGTGAATAAGGAAACACAAGAGTCTCTGTTATTCAACTGGTCCCAAGAATAAGCATCTGCCACAGGAACTGATTAGATGTCAAACTCTAGAAGATGCAGGGACAATTAGCATCCTGCGAGGTGCCTGGTGGCAAAGTATGGTAAGAGTGAGGAAGGGCTCTTCTCACTTCTTCACGGCACCAAGTAATGCTAACCCTATGGCTTGGCATCTATGAGGGCATTGGGAAATAGTATTTTTGGTGGGGACACTGGTGCTCTCTGAGGACTGAGAACATTGATGAGGGTCCAGAGCAGGAGAAGAGAAGCACAGAAAGTCCGTGTGGTGGCTGCAGCTGATGAGCAAATCTGTTTCCTTGGGAACACTTAAACTTCTCAGCAAGCTTCTGCCCTTGGTGAGGACAAGAGACAGTAAAACGCAGATTATTACAATTCATGTTTCATCATCTGTATGCATGAAGTGGCAAGGCCAATGGAAATTGGGATTATCACTGTATGTCAAGGGAGAAGAATTAATGTAACACACCAGTCCCATGACTGTTTCCTTCTCAGACTTATGTCATTTTGGGATTGGTTAATTGTAAATCAACTGTTGCAAACAGTAGTGGGAGGGATGTCTGAGTTAATCTGAAAAGAAAACAATGGTGAGTAGATCCTTAATTATGAGTGACTCTCGGTAATTCCAAGAAGATCATCCAGTATGTGTGTTGCTTGGGTCCCTTGCCTTTTACTTACTGACCATTTCACCACTTGAAAGTACTTTACCTCCTCAGTCAGTAAGAAATAGAAAGGATGTGGGATTAAAAATATTTCAGTTCACTCTAGTCCATGAACACTGCAATTAGAATATGGAGAGCAGGGAATTCATTTGTAGGCTTATTTTTTCAAATTGACAGCAACCTTCTCTTTCAGAAAGTTCACCACAACTGCTAAATCAAACTTAAATTTCAGGGATTATCTGCAACTTTGCTTTTCTCTGTGATTATACTACTCGTAAACAATCATGGAGGTGAGCAACAACTATTTGATTTTGGATAAGTTCACAGGACTCCCTTCTTCCTGGGAAAGAGGCAAAACTGCACAAAATTGAGAGGCAAGTAGCTGTAAGATGACGATATCTTCTAATTCCAACACTTTTTACATTAGAGGACCCAGTTGCTTGGATAAATGTTGGCTGTAGTTTCGAAAACACTCAGGCAGAAGGACCAGGCTTGCAGTCACTTCCGTGGATAGTAGGTGAAGGTAGATGCAAATACAGCTCAAACTTGTGATGCTAGAGCCAGAAACTGAAATGTATTTTTGCCCCTGTGTGGCATGTTCTGATGGCAAAGGTAAAAGCAACCAACTGGACCCAATCTACCTTTCCCTACACCTGACCACTTTTCAAGGTGCAAACCCACTTGAACAAACTCTAGCCTGTGTTATAGGAGGAAGGATCTGGGTGGTGCAGACGTGGCTTTCCATTGCCAGATCAGAAGGGTGGAGGAGAGGCTGGCAGGATGACAAGAATGGGTGAACACACCAAGTTTCAGCTCCTGTCTGAAGCTGCTTAGTTCAGGTAAGCATTTAGAGACTCCAGGTGCAATAACTAACAGAGCAAGTGTATCTCTGGAAAATTCCAAGCCAGAGAAAACTGGGAAAAAGAAGGAAAGGATGGAAAGCAGTATAAAGAGAGCCAGCCAAACAAGTTAAGAGGTACAGATGAATATCTGAGATTGGACAATGATAAAAAACATTGCGTCAGATTCTATATTAGGTCATTATGCCAGGCAAATTTACACAGGATAGGATTGAAAGAAATCAAGCTATAAGATGAGTGGCCCTGTAATCCCAGCGCTTTGGAGGCCAAGGCAGGCAGATCACAAGGTCAGGAGATCAAGACCATCCTGGCTAACATGGTGAAACCCCATCTTTAACAAAAATACAAAAAAATTAGCCAGCCATGCATCTGTAGTCCCAGCTACTAGAGAGGCTGAGGCAGGAGAATTGCTTGAACCCAGGAGGTGGAGATTGCAGTGAGCCAAGATCAAGTCACTGCACTCCAGCCTGGGTGACAGAGTGAGACTCTGTCTGAAAAAAAGAAAAAAAAAAAGTTGAGCGGCAAATTGCAATAAAATTGCACACCAAACTCACCAAGTCACTGTTGTCACTGTTATCTTGCCTTAGCTGATTTGGTGTCTGTTTAGTCTACTGGTCCATTTCTCACAGAAGGGTATGTTTTGACCCAAGCTGACAAATGCTATTGATTCCAAAAACCATTGTCATTATAAAAAACAGAGATGGAAATATTGCCTCCCTAAATCTGATTCACATACAAACTGAATGAACCACATAACAACCACCTTAGTCAGATACTATTTTGAAATCTGGTTCAAAAGCTAAATGCTTACAAGATTCTTGAGAGATGGTGCTGTGCTCTGAGTCACAGGGCAGCCATCCCAGAAGCCAGGTCTGCACATCTATAAGCAGCTGCCTGTGCAGGGTGAAGGCTGCACCTATCACAGCCTTTACAACTGAATTATGAGGATTTTAGAATGGATTTTTGTCTAGAAACGCTGACTTTGGTTCATTAGGTAGTGGTGAACAGGCTCCATTTGAAGCTCTCCATCACCTTCCTAAGTGCCTGGGGGAAAACAGCTAGGGCTGAACAGTCTTGAGAAGTATGGGAACATTTTCTTTGTGAGTGAGAACCGATCAACTAGAGAAAGGAAATCAGAATCTCATCACTGCTTCTGGGTATCAGATGCTAGCTTGAGTACCTTGTTGATTTGCATATCCAATTATCGACTTGCATTATTGCTCGTCTGTTGTAGGTGAGAGGTAAGTTCGCTAATGAATCTCCAGGAAGATGTAAATGGCCAATGGCCATGCTCAGAGGCCTGAAATCTCTCCAGGTCGCACACTTCGAGGGATGCTTTTCTGGTGAGGCAGCTTGTATCACCACACACAAATGTGCTTGGGCTTGGATTCTGCTGGAGAGAGCACTGTGACCCTTGGTCTCTTCCTTGAGCCATGTCAGTCAGTCTTGGTCTTATTTTGCATCCTGTTCTTTACCTCACTGACACCTGTGTATCCTTGGCTTGGGAGTCCCAGGCCACTGTGTATCAAAACCTGCTATCAGGAATAGATCAATTATCAGTTAAACACAACGTGCCATGGCCCTATCTCAGAGACATTTTGTCATTTGGTTTCTTTACGTTTTTTTCTTTGTAGATGTTGAGTTTAAAAATAATGAAATATAATGTGGCTACATAAAGGTGCATTTAATAGATGCATGCAAGTTAATAACAGAACATCGAAAGAGCCTCTAAAACCTCCCTCCCCATTCTTTTACCAACAAAACCTCATCTCCCACGAGAGGTAACTAAAGCAGTCATATTCTTGGCTTCATCTATCCACCCATGTAAGCATCCTTAAAAATACAGTTTCTCTGGTTTGATCTTTCCACGAAGGGCATATTACTTTGTGTATTCTTTCATGTCTGATTTATTTGCCCTCTAAACCTTACTTCTATCAGTGGCATGGGAGATGATGGTTACTGCCATGATGATTTCAGACAGCCTTAAGAAGATGAGGGCATAGTGTTGTGGTCAGAAACCTTCCGGTGTGCCTTAAGATAGTGAGAATTGAACAACCATATCCTGTGTGAAGCACAGTTTATTTTTGGATATGCTAGATAAACGAAGGTCTTGTGAGCAGCTCTGGTAGACAAAGGGAAGAAATGAGTCCCAGTGGACGTCTAACCAGGACTGCGGGATTTAAATCATTACGACGATGACAATTTTGTCCACAGTTGATCTTTAAAGTGTACTACAAAATACTTTTTGCTTTGTTTCCTCTGGAGTTAAGAATGATCAAATTTGCTCATTTTTTGGGATATTCGTTTGGTTTCTAAGTTCCTATCACTTACGTATTTCTTTTCCGATGGGGTAGATATCCCTTCTCATGTGTTCAATATATTCTAATGCATCTCTCTCTCTCTGATAGCATGTTCACTTTAGAAAGCTTCCAACAGTCAGCATACTCAGTTTTAGCATTAATCATTCAATGAAGATAAAGGCAGTATGGGCAAACACTTGTGGGAGAGTCAGCTCACCTATCTCCCTTAAATACAGTGTTCCCCAAATATAGCATAAATATAATGGTGGTGATTATACACACACACACACACACACACACACACACACACACACACACATATGTAGTTTACTTATTGATAAGAATAAAAGTGTGTGTGTGTGTGTGTGTATTAACGAAAATGTAAGTGATGTGAATTTTTATTTTATGAATGAGAAAAGACCCACTCTATTCTATAGCCACTTTGCTTTCTTCACCTCTCTGGGACTGCAGTGCTACTCTATGACAGTTGAATTTATAGATGCCAAAATATGAGTTCTTGCAGGTGGGGCTTGGTCATGCTCATCAAATACCAAAATCTGAGTGGGGAGGATTCAAACAAACAACAACAAAATCAGTAATTGAATTTCCATAGGTAAGACGTGTCAGTTGTGCCTTAATGTAGGGATATCTACATTTACTACATAAACATACTGTGTGATAGTAATATCAAATGAAATAACATTTCATGCTAAAATTTGATTCATTAAAAAATATGTATTTGACTTTTTGGAATTAGAGCTGTAGCTAATACTCTACAGACTTCTTTTAGTTTGCTTTATAAAGCACCTAAACATATTTCATTTTAATGACATTATTTAAAACTATCATGGCCATCAAAAAAAAAAAAGTAGGGAGTGTCTGAGTCAGAGGCTTTATATTTCAGAGTAATGCAAGGAACTCATTCAGACTCACCCAACCAGCGGCCAACTTCCTCTATGAAGAGAGTAAGGTAAATATTTCTCAGGTCCATAATTTAAAGTCTGGCCAGATTCTTTGAAAAAAGACACACACATACACATACATGCATGCATGCACGTGCATGCACACACACACACACACAAGCAGAGAGAGAGAAATCTGGGTTACTTTGTGTCTGAGACATTAAACTCATCAAACAATATCCAGATTGGATATTGGTCCTCTTGTCTGCTTCTCCACCTTACAGCCTGTCTATGACTGATTTAGGTGGTGTCATGGGAGAACGGCATGGGAATCGGATACCAGTTGAAAACTTTATGTTCCATCTTTGAACAGATAAGTAGGGATTATGTGCAAATCTAGATTCTACATTTCCTGTGTTCTTATTTAAGGCATTATAGGTTGAAATATACTAAATTTTGAGATTAAAATCGAACTCTTTTAAGTGCATAATATATTAATTTATTTAGAGGTTTATCAAAGTTGGAAACCATGTGTTAAAAGAAATGAAAGGATTTTAAAATATTTCTCTAGAGTGGTCTGGATAGCATTGTATTTGACTTATTGGTAAGAATAACAATCACATTCAAGTGATTGTTCATTTCTTTCCTATACGTATGTATATATTAATTCAGTAAATATGAAAGTTTTTTTTAAAAATAATGTCCCATGAACTATAAATAATTTTCTATGTACAGGCAAAAGTATCCTAAGACTAGGTAATATTTTTATCAAGCATTTAAGGTACATAATTTATCAGTTAGATGTAATAAATTTAGATCCATTAAATAGTATCACAATTTCATGTTTTATTGAATGTGTTTTGTGCCTGAATTTTCCCATGCTTTGTTTAAAAATTACTTTTCGCTTTGTATTACACTTTTAAAAGAAGCTTTAGTGAGAAAATATCTATTTTTATTGTGGTTTGATGCAAATAGTATACTGACTGAAGGATGGAAGGGATAAAGAAGTTCTCAAATTAAAATAGACTATAAGAAATCAAATAGGCTTCAGGCTGCCATGGACTTTTAGACCCTCACTGGGATGTGAAACCATCCATGAGCACTTGCTAATTTGTGTTAACTTTAAAATTATAAATTATAATTGCATGTTTGTATGTTAAGCTAAAATATTTATGCAAGAAACATAAGAATATGGTATATTTTTAGCAAAATGAAAAATTAGACTATAAAATGACAAGTTCTTTTACGATTTGAAAGGAATTTTCCTGTATTTTCATGTCCAATGAGAAACAGGTGATGTCACACTGACTTCTTCTTTGGGTTGCTTTAAAGTAATTTGTTTTCCTTGTCAACTTCCTTAGCTGTTTAACTGAGACTCAAGTCAATTGGTAGCTCTTGGCGGCTTGTCTGAACTTAGTTCATTTTTGTTGATGTTTTATTTATTTAAGTTGCTGTGAAAGTATTTATAGGTGAAAGGAAAAATCACAGCTTTGGTCTCATGCTAATTTTTATTTATGTGTTACCTAATGAAAACTTTGGGGTGCAAAACAATCAGTTCAGCCTTAAATATAATTGTTTACTTGCCAATGAGGATCAGACTTTATATCAGATGAGGAGAAACAAATCTTACTTTCATTCCTGGAACTTACCATGTACCTGCATAGAGAAAGATAATACAAATAATTATGTGAAATGGAACATACTTTTTGATATTTATTTTAAACATACATGAACATGTCTATACAGGAATGTTTAAGTATATACTATTTAGCATCACCCATCATTTTAAGAGTTATGACTTGAGAATTTATAATTATCTAGGAATGTCTTGGCTCATGCTTCTCTAAGTGATTTTTTTTTTCTAGTATGGTTTCTCTGCCATAAAATTTACCTAAGCTAAACATTTATGTACTCTGTATCCTGAATGAATACATTCTTGTGTAGCTTCCCTTTTCTTCAGTAGGATGGTAGTTTTATCAATAGTTTACCATAGAAATAGGATGTCTGAAAGTTTAGAAAATGAAAATTTGTCATTGGTGCTTAGAAACTAATTAAAGGATACTATTCAAAAATATAATTTTTTTTTGCCCTAAAGGATAAAATAGTAAGATATAATTTGTAACACAAGAAGAAGAACGGGAACTTGAACAAAGAGCAATGTTCTTAAAGTATATTTTTGCGCTTTGGGAAATTATAGCTTCCAACCCCCATTAGACAGTGAAAAGAGGTTTCTAAACAGGGTCATTTAAAAATCTTTCAGGCCTTATTTTAAAAGTTCTAGCTTACATTTTATCAAAACATTAAAATGCACCCAGTCTTCTATTAAATATAATCTTTACTGTAAATACTTTGAAAGAATTAATGTGACTTTACTTCTGAAGTTTCTTTCCTAAGAGCAATTCATTTACTACTGTCTGGTTTTCAGCAACCAGCATGAAGTCTTGGAAATTCTTTAGGATGGAGAGAATCTAGTACACAATTTCCTTCTAAAATTAATGAAATTCTTATGAATACTAAATTAAATAGAATAATCAACATAAATTTTGTTTTCTATTTAATTGTAAAGTTGTTACTATCGATCTTATTTTTTTCATACGTTAGAAGCAATAATTATTTTTAGGTTTAAAATATGATTTGAATCCCTTAAAAGTTTGAGGGCCTTTGGCACTGCCAATATCACTCACTGTATAAAGTTGCCCTTTTCCTGCCAACTCCCATCCAGTGTACCCAGCCCTGACTTTCATTGTTTCTTGTCTTCATGGCTGCAAGGGGTTTCTCCTGTAGCCTTAATCACAGCTACCACTGCTTTTTACCCTGGATTGCTTGGATTAGACATAAAATCAACATACTTTTTTTCCAGGTAACTTTTGAAATAACATAGGTGTTCTTTCTTAAAAATAAGTGGCACATGAATGATTTTCTCACCTCATGTTCCTGGGGTGTAACTGAGAAATATGACTTATAATAAATTGCATATAGCTAAATTTGACCCTGAGAAACAGCATCATGTAGGGTGTCAGGCCTCAATGGTGTTCTTTGTGCTTGAAATTCCAAAGTGCAGAGTATAGGTCCCTCAGGGACATTCTTACTGGAAATGTTTGCTGTGTTTTAGGACAGAACAGGCTATTAGCATTTTACAGAGAATAATAAATGTTAACAGCTTCAATTTATTGAATGGTTTGAATGTCTACTCTAGATCATGCATTGTACTAGAAAAGTATTTTTTTTATGTTTTTAATTCAAACTCCCATTTGACAAAGTAAAAATTTAAAAACTTCTTTTAATTTCATTTGAAATTTTGAAAGGCATTAAGTATTTGCAACTGTGACAAAGCCAACACGACGGCAATTTTAGAATGCTCTTGTTTCAGACGGCATGGATCTCCGTCCTCAGGACCCCCTTCCCCACCCACAACGTGCCAGCCCCCAGATGCCTATGTGTGCTCTTCTTATGAGGTGAAAGGTACAAGGAAGCATAATTTTCTGTTGAGAATTACCATGCTAGATCCTGCACATAGATATCTCACTTGAACAAGATGAAACTTAGAAATTCAGAGAAATTAAAGACTTGACCCAGGTCATACAACTATTAGCAACAGAGTTGAGACTTGAATGAAGTCTCCTAAGGGTTTGTGACTCCTGACGCCTGCAACACCTGGCACCTGCCACACCATGAGATATAATATCATTGAATATTCATGAGGAATAATTTGGAGAATTCAGGTAAGTTTATTTAGTCTGAGACAACCCTAACTGTGGTTTTGAGATCAACTGGAGTTGTGGAGAAATTCTGCAACAACAACAAAAAATTACCCAAGTGGATCCCTGAAGAATTCCATGGTGGTGGCAGCCCTCTCTATTTCGGAAACAATAACATGAATTTGAAGATAATCTCCAATGTGTTACTACACCCTGGGTTCTCCAGGAAGAAATAGTCCTGTGTGTTGAAAAGTCTTATACGTGTTCATGATACATACTCTGACAATCACATTTTGCATTCCAAAAAAAAAAATCAGAAAATGGTTTTAAACAAATTAATACGCTTATAGGACAAAAGATGCATATACTTAAAATTAGGACAGTTATGAAAAAAGATAGAATGTATGATTTTTCTAAGAATGTTATAGAGGCCATAATGGAGAGAATGGGTTAAAAATCGTGTGTTCAACCTCAAAAATTTAACATTGCATTGAATTACAGATGGTTTAGAAAGCAAAGGCTATATTGCCTCAAACAGACTATCTAATATTATAATATTTACTTTTTCTCTATTTCAGTTCAGAAATCTGGGATGCTTTGAGAAACAGTGAACCTCATGACTGTGTCTGCTTGAGTATTGGAAGCAGGCCACAGAGGACAGAAATGTCCACTAATGAGAAGAGATACTTTTTGGGTATTAGTGACAGGATACTGGGCCAAGGGAACTTTTCCCTTTTTGTTATAGTTCTTTGATGATTACATTCAAGGCTGAAGAAATGAAGCTTTAAATTATATCTAAAAAAATCTAAAATTATAATATTCCTAGAAAATGTACCAGGAACTAATTTCATTTTCTCATTGTCCTCTAGGCTGCACTCCTTTTCACAATGGCCTCCCTTGCTGCAGCAAATGCTGAGTTTTGCTTCAACCTGTTCAGAGAGATAGATAACAATCAAGGAAATGGAAATGTGTTCTTTTCCTCTCTGAGCCTCTTCACTGCCCTGGCCCTGGTCCGCTTGGGTGCTCGAGGTGACTGTGTCTCTCAGATTGATAAGGTCAGTCTCAGCTTTTGCAGTTAATCATTGGGACAAATTGTTTTACCCATGAGAACATTTCACTGCAATGGTTCCCATGTTAATGGAGGTCATCACGAGGGAGCAGGTGTCACATCTTCACACATTTCCATGGGCCCCTCTTCGGGTGTGAAGGAAGCACACAGCTTGCAGCACTTGTTTTTGAGCCCGAAGGCAGCAGAAATATTCCAAGCACTGCAGCTTTGATGTTTTCGCTTAGTGCAGTGGTTCTCAAAGTGTGTTTCCCAGACCAGGAGCATCAGTACCACCTGGAGAACCTGTTAGAAATGCAAATGCTTGGGATCCACCCCAGAATTACTGAATCAGAAACTCTGGGTGTGGGGCCCAGGACTCTGTGTTCTAATGAGATCTCCAGGTGCATGTGAAAGATTGAGAACCACTGCCTGAGTAGATGTGGTTGAGACAGGAGAGTTAGAAGGAGATTCCAATGACGGCCTAGTTTAAGTACTGGTTACCTGTGCACAGATAACATCATAGTACATTCCAGATAATAGCAGCCTACCTGAATAGTCCTCACATTATCACCACCATCGCCTTCACCACCACCTTCAGGGAGTGCTTATTAACACACCCTTGTACACAGCTTTGGGCTGCACTTTACAGGGAAGTGGAATCGTCTAGGTTTTTCTGCCTTCTCAGAGAATTGCCATTGAAACTCTGTAGCTCAACAGCAGGTGAGACACCAGGTCCAGGCTGAATGCAGAGGCCTTGATATCATCACTTTCTGCCCCCACCTCCCTGTGCCCACCCCTTGCCCCACTATTTCTCCCATTACTTTAGTTCAGAAGGGCTTGCCAGAGGAATCTGGTGCCTGTCGAAACCTGTCATACCTCAGTTCATATAGAAAATCACTTGCATAGATAATTTAAGCTAGAATAATTCCTTCCTTTATCTGGGTAGCTCAGTAAATATTCCTTGCTAGAGAACGATGACAGAGTCTTAGACTACCATTTTTTCAAGCACTAGAGAGGTTTACAACCTAGTACATAGGCTATCTCACTTTGATGAGATGATAGTAACAACTATCTGCTGAGAACTTTATCAGTGTTCAGGATCTGGGATGAGCCCTAAAATATGATCTTATTTGATATTCATGTTGACACACTGAAGTGGTAATATTATCCTGATTTTATGGAGGGGTGACATACTGCTTGCTGGTAGATGGCAGACCTGAGATTCAAACTCAGGATGAACTTCTACAGCAGGTCTTGTCAACTTTGGAACTACCGACATTTTGGGCTGGATCAATCTTTGTTGTGAGGCACTGGCCTATGCATCATTTAGCAGCATCCCTGGCCTCTCATCAGTATATACCAGCAGCACACCCCTCCCCAGTCATAACAACCAAAAACATTTCCAGGTATTTCCAAAGAAAACCCTCAATGGTAAAATCAGTCTGCAGTTGAGAACTGCTTTGAAGCCACCAAACTGAAATATAGGTCAAAGTAACCTCATTGCGAAGCGTCAGTATTTTGATAAATAAATACAAAGCCTTTGAAACCCATTCAACAAATTAAAAGGCATTCATTCATAAAAATACAAAATGATTCAGAACCAGGTGCGATGATTTGGTATCATGGAGACACACAGCCTTAGTTTGGGAGTTAGACGTTTGGGTCCAAGTTCTGACCTTGGGAAAATCATTTCATCTCTGTGGGCATTAGTGTCCTCACCTGCGCATGGAGGATGTTGATTTGATGACATCCAACAAAAAAAGAAACAACCTTGCAATTGTCACTGTTCGGTGTGTTAGACAATGATGTGCAGGCTCCATGCCTATGACTAAAGCTTGATTTTAATGCAATGGAAGACACAGCTCTTACCTACTGCATGCTTTCATGTCGGGGCAATCCTTTGGCTCCTGTCTGGTACAACTTCTGAGGTCTCCTTGCCCTGCATCTCATGCCTGGTGGACTAGGGTCAATAGCTCATGAGTCATGGAGAACTGAGAGAGCTGCTGTCCTGCTGGAGTTTGCTCTGTACTCTACTGTCTCATCAATTACTCTCATGTGTGACTTTTTATAACTCTTGCTATTATAATCTTGCATAAAAATATGTAAGAGGAGAAAAGGCAATAGAGACACAAAAGCATTTACATAATTTATCTGTACACATTTTTAGTCCTCTGTAACTGTCTTCTAGGAAATTAATTTTCAGCTTCTCCCCTGCCTCAGCTGGTGTCTCATTACAACACTCAACCCTTGTCACCATGAAGCACACATTTCTATTTTAAATGAATCCAGACTCAATCAATTTATGGCTTCCATCTGTGTGTCTTTTTAAAGCATTCCCAGAGATCTATGTTTAGTTTTCTTTTTGATGCTTAAATTGTCATAGCTGGGCCAGTAGAAATCTCTTTAACTCAATCCTTCTAAACAAGCCTTCCCAATAACTTTAAAATATTTTTGCTTTCTGACAAGATGCTTTGGGCTTGTCTTGAGTTATCTTGGCCCCAAAACGAGCTCAACTACTC
The DNA here is from genome assembly GCF_048565385.1 of Saimiri boliviensis. Taxonomy (NCBI): domain Eukaryota; kingdom Metazoa; phylum Chordata; class Mammalia; order Primates; family Cebidae; genus Saimiri; species Saimiri boliviensis. Next base: position 15,348,521 of record NC_133461.1, on the reverse strand, counting down.
CTCATGAAGCTCTGGCTCATTTACTCTATTAAAATATATTGTAGAGTAAATATATATATTTACTCAATTAAAGTCAAGAACCATGTGCTTGAGGTTCAATGCAGTTGAAGTGCCATGAAGGCTGCTCACCATTTGAATGAAAGAGCTGGAAAAGTGTATTTTTTTTTTATAAAGTCATGGGTTCATATTTTTTTTTTCATTTAGCTCTAATATTACTGTTCTTTCTTACAGTGTCTGAATATAAATGTTTTAAAAAGTGGTTTTCCTATTTCATAAGCTACCTGCTCCTCTCTTCTCTCTCACATTTCCATTGAAATGCATCATATATATATATATATATATATGTGTATATATATATATATATATATATATATATATATATATATAATTCATGCTTTTATTTCTTTTCTTGTCATAGCAAAAATAAATAATTCCATGGAGTAGAAGTTCCCTGTTGAACCTTCCTCTCCTGATGACAAATGACCAACCCCAAATTTCACCAGTGAAATCGCAGCCACAGTAAAATCGACTGAAAACAGAGGCAGGATTGTTTAAGGATAGAGTACCCAGCATATTCTCCTTATGAATTCTTTCTCTCATTTGGGAAGAGATAACTGCCTTATTTTTAAAGGCATTGAAAATCCATGTTTGGCCAAGGGCTTATTTTATTTTCAAGTAGAGATGTTGCAAAGATGCAAGATTCTCATAGTGAAAGGTTGAAGATTAAAAGACATCTTATGTTTTCCTCATCTTTTCTTTATCATAACATGCATAAATGCTCTTGTAGACTGATATGACAGGCCCTTCAGTACCATATGCTCACAGTGACAGTTGATCAAATCTACAGATCTGAAGCCTAAGTAAACTCCTTCATAAAGCAAATGCTGATGTTCCTATGGGCTGTTGAACCAGAATTGTTCAAGGCTCTCTGTCATACAGTGTCACGGCAGGTCCTAGGTCAAAATTTTGAATTTTGAATTTTTCCATAGGTGAAAACATGCCATATATAGTCATAAAATTCACTCATAAATAATTAGGGTGATCAAAACCACAAATTGATGACAGCAACAAATTTTTGAACTTTATTATAAGTGTGGAAGTTTCTAAGCTGGAAATATTAAGCATTCCAGTTCTATTGTATTATAAATTCAACAAATGTTTCTTTAAATTAAACCCACTTAATATAAAAAATCTCTAAATTCAACACATTTTAAATTTTATAAACCTCAGTAAAATAATTTTGAATTAAAGGAACATAGGGGCAAGTGCGGAAAAGTTATCTTCTTTTGTCAGAAGCCACCATGGTGAGGTTGATGATAGCAATGATGGTGGGATTAGTTAAAAACAGTCAGCTTTGGGGAGGAAGTATTTGATAACTGTTATTTTGTATATACTTTGCTGTGAGAAAATCCTCTATCAGACTAATAAGGTCAAAATTATGCCTGATACACAAAATATGTTTTTAAATTTGGTTAGTACAAATAACTACCTTAACTAAATTTGTATAGTGCCTCCTTTGTATGAGACAACGTGTAGTTATAAACAATAAGACAGAAATATGAGGGATAATAGCAAATATTAGAGATAGTACAAATTCTGAGTTTGTATTCTCAATAAGCTGAAAGTTAGGGGAAGCTCTACATGTTGAAAACTCTGTAAGACATGGTGTAGGGAGGAAAGAGGAGAAAGACTTTTAATTGTTCAAATGGATTTGACCCAGTAATCCCATTACTGGATATACACCCAAAGGATTATAAATCATTCTACTATAAAGACACATGCACACATGTTTATTGCAGCACTGTTCACAATAATAAAGACTTGGAACCAACCAAAATGCCCATCAATGACAGACTGGATAAAGAAAATGTGGGACATATATACTGTGGGATACTATGCAGCCATAAAAATGAATGAGTTCATGTCCTTTGCAGGGACATGGATGAAGCTGGAAACCATCATTCTCAGCAAAGTAACACAGGAACAGAAAACAAAACACCACATGTTCTCACTCATAAATGGGTGTTGAACAATGAGAACACATGGACACAGGAAGGGGAGGAAGGGGAACATCACACACTGGGGCCTGTCAAGGGGTTGGAGAGTAAGGGAGGGTTAGCATTAGGAGAAATACCTAATGTAGATGATGGGTGTTTGATGGGTGCAGCAAACCACCATGGCATGTGTATACCTATGTAACAAACCTCGAAGTTCTGCACATGTGTCCCAGAACTTAAAGTATAATTTAAAAATAAATACATAAAAATTTTTAAAAATGGTGATGATATAGAGCTTTTGGGCCTATTTAAGTAAAACAGTGCTTTCTACATAAAATGACATTTCAAAAAATTTAGGAATAATCATTGGTAGGAAATATTGATAGGTTCCATGATTCCAAAATTACAAAAAAAAAAAAAAAAGGAAAATCTGGTACATAAAACTTAATAAATATTAAATGAACACATGAATTGATGACCTAATTTTTATTGGCCCAAATATTAAAATTATAACTGCCGTGTCTCTTCGAAAAGAGGCTTATTCATTCCATAAATCACAAAATAGTCCACAGGTAGATTCTGAGTTACACCATTGTAATCGTGAAGATGGTGGTCATGTTTCATTGACTGTATTGAAAACTGTAGAGTTCTGCTGCCGAAGTATGCTTTTCATTCATTGTTAAATTGGGAGAGCTGTGCACTGAGGCATTAACATCTGTGTGTGGACCTACTACCAGACAGGCATGGTTTAGTTGGAAGCAATGCCACTATAGCATTTATGTAAATTGACACAAATTCCAAAATACTAGTAAACCTAAGCAAAAATCAGGTTGGGTAAAGAAAGAAAATGCAATAAAAATTAAAACCAGCTGGGCATGGTGGCGCATGCCTATAATCTCAGCACTTTAGGAGGCCAAGGCAGGCGGATCATGAGGTCAGGAAATCGAGACCATCTTGGCTAACATGGTGAAACTGCGTCTCTAATAAAACTACAAAAAATTAGCCGGGTGTGGTGGTAGCACACCCCTGTAGTCCCAGCTGCTCGGGAGGCAGAGGCAGGAGAATCACTTGAACCTAGGAGGCAGAGGTTGCAGTGAGGTGAGATCATGCCAGTACACTCCAGCCTAGTGACAGGGCCAGACTCCGTCTCAAAAACAAAACAAAACAAAACAAAACAAACAAAACAATAACCACAAACAAACCAACCAAACAAACAAACAAAAAACCCACAAAAATTAAAACCAAATATGCCTGTTAATGTGCATTCAGAGCCATGGGGAGAATTGAGGAGAATGAGCTCTAAGACAATAATGAACTTGGAATGGCAATTAGACACATTTATTGGGAAAGAATATTTTTATTCTTAAAACCTCTTGCAAACTGTTCTCCTGGTAACCTCTGGTTCTAATAATTGCTTTCCTCGTGTCCTGTTTACAGGTGCTTCACTTTAACGCTGCCTCAGGACACGGAAACTCTTCTAATAGTCAGGTAAAGACAATATGCTTTTTTAGAAAAAGAGAATGTGAGCCAGGTGCAGGGGCTCATGCCTGTAGTCCTAGAACTTTGGGAGGTTGAGGCGGTTGGATCACTTGAGCCCAGGAGTTCGAGACCAGCCTGGGCAACATGGCAAAACCCCATCTCTGCAAAATATACCAAAATTAGCTTGTAGTCCCAGCTACTTGGGGGGCTGAGGTGGGAGGTTTGCTTGAGTCCAAGAGATGAAGGCTGAAGAATGTGGAGCTGTCCTTTCAAAGCAAAGAAACATGCTTTATTCAGATTTCCAGATTGTAGATTTTTTCAAGTAGAATTTTTGATGATTTGCTTGTTATTTATTAATTTACTAATATTTTATTTGTATATTGGCCATATTTGGGCAAGATAGCATGAAACTAAATGTTTTGCCTTTTTATTTGAATATTTATAGACAACATACATTGGTAAAATTATTTAATATATCTATTATGCAAAATCATTATCTTCTGTTAACAATTTTATTTTAAAGCTAAGTGTTTAGTAAAATCTTTCACTTGATCAGACACTATTTTGAGAAAGGGTAAGACATAGATGTATATGGCCTTGTTTGCTGTTTTTATAGCCTTTAAAAAATTCTTTTTTGGTATAATATGCATGTTATATTTTACATGAAAATGAGATTATGCATACCTTTGCAGTCCAAAAATAAATCTTTATGCATTTTTAAAATAACAGCCAGGGCTCCAGTCTCAACTGAAAAGAGTTCTTTCTGATATAAGCGCATCCCGCAATGATTACGATGTCAGCATTGCCAATGGTCTTTTTGTGGAAAAAGTGTATGGCTTTCATAAGGTAAGTGAAACTGCCTGTGTTAGAAGGTTATTTCCACTCTGGACCTGAATTTTGCTAAATCCATTTTTTGAACAAAGGCCTCTGTTTTTCTACTGTGCTATACAAAGGTGATTTTGTTTCTCATTGCCGCTTACTATGTTCCCAGATGTCTTGAAAATATCATCACCATCTCCAAAGTTCAACTTTTTACCCAATTACTCCACATATTCAGGTTCACTAGACTGATAGGCTTCAAAACAGACAAGAATTTATTCATCAGCAGGGATGTCATGCTTTAAATGGTATAGAGGAACAGTCAGCCCATGGCAGGAGAGGAAAATGTTTATCAGTGCTTCTTCTGAATTTTAGGTCTGCTGAGACAGTTTGGAATCTCCAGTGTGAGTTCTCCCTTTTCTCTACTTTTTATTTCAGCCATACTTTTTATCTCTCCTTTCAGCAGTTACTTGCTTATTTTTTCAGTGAGAATACTTATAAAAAAGTTCCTGGTAGGAGACTTGGCCAGAGAAGAACAGCCATTGGCAGAGGAGAAGCTCAGACTCAGAGGTGGGAAATAGGTTCATTTGAGTTCAGCAGACGATTTAAAAAAATATTTCTGAATGGTGTGTACGTTGTTGATGCAGTCATCATAGAATCCCTCCTACCTAAATAGCAATTAGGAACAGAATGCAGGCTATATGCTGCTATGCTCAACTCATACTTTGAAACCATCCATTACCCAGGCTGAAGTGAAGTGGCACAATTGATCATAATTCACTGCATCCTTGACCTCCCAGGTTGAAGCAATCCCCTGATGTCAGCCTACTGAGTAGCTGGGACCACAGGTGCATGTAGCTATTTTTTTTAGTTTTTTTCTTAAGAAGGAGTCTCTCTATGTTGCCCATGTTGGTCTTGAACTCCTAGGCTCAAGTGATCTTGCCTCAGCCTCCCAAATTGCTGGAACCACAGGCACGAGCCACCTTACCTGGCCAAATTTTATTTTTTATGTCACTTAAGTTTCATGTATTTTTTTAAGGACATGAAAAAGAGTCTTTGAAGGAGATCAACATGACATACTAGCTGGACTTTTTAAAAAAGTAAAAGTACTTAGTGGCTTATAGCTCTTCTCGCCTTTCTTTCTTTCTTTCTTTCTTTCTTTCTCTCTCTTTTCCTTCCTTCCTTCCTTCTCTCTCTCTCTCTCTCTCTCTCTCTTTCTTGACAGAGTCTGGCCCTGTTGCCTAGGCTGGAGTGCGGTGGCACAATCTTGGCTCACTGCAACCTCTGCCTCCTGGTTTCAAACGATTCCTCTGTCTCAGCCTCCCAAGTAGCTGGGATTACAGGCACCACGTGCCACCACACCGTGCTAATTTTTTTGTACAGATGGAATTTCACCCTGCTGGCCAGGCTGATCTCAAACTCTTCACCTCAGGTGATCCCTCCACCTTGGCTGCCCAAAGTGCTGGGATTACAGGCAGAAGCCACCACGCCTGGCCCGAGTTTCTTAGAAGTGGTAGAAAATAGCAACATCTATGTAATTCTCCTGTCCCTTGCCACTGCTATCTTTATTCCTTGCTGACATCTTGCACGTATCAACCTTTCTGGGCCATGGACTACTTAAAACTACTCTTTGTAATTAGTGTCATAGTGGATGGATGAACGGATGTGTGGATGGAAGGATGAATTAATCAGTAGATGAAAAGAGCCACATCCAAGTAAATCACACACAAAGCTTGAGTCAGAGAGTTAATCTTATCCTGCAGATAGGCAAAGGACAACTAGTCAATCTTCATTATTAGCATAAAAATTCTATAAATTTTAACAGGAAATTCACTAAAAACACATGGTTCGTAAAACATCTTTCTCTTCTAATTCTGAACATCTTTCCACAAAGAGATGTGTGTATTCATTGAATTATTAATGTATTGATAAATTAGATCATTATGACTTATTTTTTTATTAAAAATAGCAAGTATTTCTTAGGCAACTGTTATGTGCAAGGCAATGTGCTGTGTACCGAGAATAAAATAATAAGCAAAGCATATGTAGTCTTGACTTCACAGAATTTGCTGTTTTGTGAAGGGCTCAGACAATCTCAAAGGTAAACATGATGCATTATGATAACAGCTGTTAAGAAAAAACTGAAAGTAAACAGACTGTTAGAAAATGTAGGTCGAACCCAGGAAAGATATCTATCAAGTAGAGGCAGCCATACTTGGAACTAGAAAATGCATAAGACATAATCGTGAGATATGTGGGACATTTCGGACAGTAGGAATTTTGTTCAAACACCTCTAGTGAGAGAGGACACATGATATTTTTGAGAAACTGTCAGGAATGTGGTATGGTGGGAGAGCAGGGTAAGGTCTTGGGCATTGTCTTGAGTGCAATAATGTAGCCTTGAAGGATCTGGAGCAGGAAGGGGTGACACAAGAAAGGGAGACTAGTTAGGAGGCTATTGATTTACTCGATATGAGAAAAAGGGTGGGCTTTATCCATTCTCTATTAGCCTCCTCAAATCCATTTCAGATAAGTTTAAATAGAATATTTACTGTACAAATTCAACTTCAAGTTCACTACATCCCCTTCCAGCCTCATTTCCATATATCCCTATATTTACATACTCATCTTTGAGGCAAAGTTGAGCCTTTGGATAAAGCAGTGGAAATAAAAAGTTCAAAAATCCATGTCTTATATGCTTAGTTGGTGGTGACTTATACATACAAGATGTGTATTCTTCTTTGTAGGAATACATTGAGTGTGCTGAAAAATTATACAATGCCAAAGTGGAGCGAGTTGACTTTACAAATCATTTAGAAGACACTAGACATAAAATTAATAAGTGGGTTGAAAAAGAAACACACGGTGAGTATTGAAATACTCTATTTTTCTACAAGATTTGTCAGCTATAGGTGAATACTGAGAACAAAAGCTGAACGTCTTTTGTACATACAAGGAACAGCTCCTCCGAATTCACTTGATCTTAGCCAAAAGGCCAAGAAGCGATCGCTCCTCCTAATTCAAAGTAATGTTTGCAGCTACTTAAAATTGCTTTAGTATTTGTTTGCAATGTGGTTTTGAATAATTTTAATAACTTGAATGCTTTGTACCTTTCAGAAGTTCAATCTTTTAAATTATCTCATTTGATTGGCGAAAACCCTGCAAGACAAACATATTATTGTGATCATTTCGTAAATGAACAAGCTGAGTTAATTTGGTAAATTAACCTCAAAATCTCACCCTAATTAGTGAACAAAAACTAAGAGTTACTATTTACATTGCTTTTTCAAAGATGTATAGTATCTCTTTTATTTTTAAAATGTTCTTTATTTATCAAAATAATTCATGTAACTAAGGCAGTACCTTCCAGTAAAAGTACATCTGTTTATTGGAAAGTCTCTGTCACAACTAAAAACTGAATTTCAGCTTATGTTCTTGTTTAGTGCAAAGCAAATAAAGAAATCTATTAATTCTTGTTTTGTTCATCAACCAATTCCAAAGTTAGTATTGTTCCATTACCTAAGGGTTGGCTTTGATTTGTACTCTAAACATTGTACCTGTATTTACTGAGCCTAGCCCTGCCTCAGAAATATGAGACATATTACTTGCACTTTTAAATGGAAACTTTCAGCAGCATACACTTAGTCCTGGGATTAACAATACAGTGTATAAATTTTCTTTTTATTCATTCTTTCCTCTTTGTATTAATATTGGGTTACTTTGATGTTTAGCCATCACATGTTTCAAATATTGCCCTTATAAATCAAGAGAAACTACATAATTATTACTTTTCTAAAAACTAGACGGGATTCTTTTTAGCATTTAATATAAGGGCATCAGATTGTTGATAACTTTTTCTATTTAGATTAGTTATTTCTCTTTCTTCCTTTCTCATGCAAATTTATATATAACTACTCTAATTTTTCATAAGCATATGCACTCAATATTTATTTGAGAAAACACTTCAGAATGTTCCCATGTTCTAAACAATCCTACCCAGGTCTCAAAGCCTGCATCCTCTACACAATACCAGCGTCACCCTTTTGAAAGGCAAATTAGATCCATTATGACCATGACCTTCCCTGTCTTTCAACAAATTCTGAGCAATTATTTTCCATCACCTCCAAAATAATCTAAAATTCTTACCAGACATTCAAACCTCTTCATTATCAGGCCCTTGCTTCCAATCTTACCAACCTTTGTTCTCCCTGACACATAGGAATGACTTAGGGTTTCCCCAAATAACACCTTGCTGTTCTAGGCTTCTGTGCCTTTGAATAAATAGTCTGTGCTTTATGGAAGTTCTTCCTGCTCCCCAACTGTCCTTCAGCTAAAGCAGAAAGCCACAGCAAAAGTTGGGTGCCTTTAATCAGTGCTGCCACAGTGCACTGAGATCAGACCTCTGTGCTACTGCTGGGTTACAACTGCTTTTCAGATGTTGAGTCTTCTGTGCTGGACTGGGAGTTCAGTGCTGGTACAGGCTATGTTTTTCACATTTGTAATTCAAGGGTGCAGAATAGTGCATAGCACCCAGCAAAAATTTTATTAACATGGAATGAGGGAGGGCATTACCCTTTCGATGGATTGAAGTATTGTAGCAGAAAAGATGGTCTAGTCAATGGAGTAAAGGCACTTTGGTACCTGTGAGCAGGGACTCTGGGGGTTGTCTTCCCGGGTTGGAATCCTATTGCCATCACTTTCTTGTTGTGTGTCTTAATCTCTTTGTGCCTTAGCTTCCTCAACAGGAAATGGAAACAATAATAGTGCCTACTTCACAGGGATTATGTGAGGATTAAACCAAAGATTGCGCCGATAGGGCTCAGGAAGTGCTGGGCACGTTAACTGCTCATAGGTTATTCTTAATATTCTTATAGGTGTTAAGTGGTTAGAAGAAAAACTTCATACCAAATCAATGGTCTTTTAATCATTTAAAATTATATTAAAATAAACCTTTTTTTCCCCCTCCATTTCTTTTTGAAAAGGTAAAATCAAGAACATGATTGATGAAGGGAGCGTCAGCTCATCTGCTGTGATGCTGCTGGTGAATGCTGTGTACTTCAAAGGCAAGTGGCAGTCAGCCTTCGCCAAGAGTGAAACCATAAATTGCCGTTTCAAATCTCCCAAGGTATGTTCAATCTCCTATTTATCTTAGAACTTTTCCCCAATACTATTATTTCACAGGACTGTGATATTTACATAGAAAATGCTGGGTTCGCTGTTTCTGAACCCATTTCTTCTTTGACATCACTAATATAGTATGGTCAGTTGCTTTATAAAGCAAGTTTCTATTTTCCCTGTCATGCAGACTATGAAACACCACCAAAGGTATCTTGTAAATTGATATTCTTTAAAATATGTTCATAATTGAAAGAAGTGGTAAGTATGAATGTATCTTAAGATATTTTACTTGGAGGCCTTAAGAAAAAAAATGACAAAAGTTTATCTTTCATTTTTCATTATTTTAACTGTGGGGTTAAAATCATTTACTATTTAAAATCATTTACCATTAATGATTTTCCTGAGTCACAGCAGGGAATGTGTTTTCTTCTACAAGGGGAAATATTGTATTTTGTAAAGTTATGCATTTCCAGGTATAAGCTATATGTATTTCTTCACTTAGCTCTGTTATTGATCTAAAACATCTTACTACCAACCTTCATAAGACATATATTCTTGGGTTTTTAAAATCAATTTGTACACAGTAATCTTAGTACAGCAGAAACAACAAAGCCCTTGGAGTCAGGAATATTACGTTGGGGCCCCTGCCTTGCTTCACAGAAGCTGCATTCCTGTTTCCTGTGTTATTCCTTTTTCCGAATTTCTTTTTATTTTAAAAAGCATTACTATATAACGTTGTTTTAAACACTCTTCCTGCGGATCCACACACCCAATATAATGTAGCTATAACAGACAGCTTGTAATGTAATATTCTAAGAAATCTAGATCGCTGATGGCAGTGTTTGTTATATCATGTTAAAAATTGGTGACATTACCTCTCCAACATAACCCAGATATGTGATTCTTTCCCTGCCCCACACGGAAGCGAGACATCCTGTCTATCACATCCTAGTCTCCCTGTGTATCAGGCTCAATTTTGTGTATCTGTCTCACTAAGCAAGTGGATTCCATGTGTGTTCTTTCTGAGGACTGGACTCTAAGTCAAAAAGGGAAACCTTTGCAGAGAGAGAAAGACCTTTGGTTCAAGGACAGAGAATTCTCTATCCTTCCCATGTAGAATGTTTTATCCTAAAAGCAAATATTATAGAAATGTTGATGAGTTTGCAGATCATAATATCACTATGAGATAGTTAATTGAACCTCAGCAGTGTTTGTAAATCTTTAAACGATATTCTCAAGATAAAAATTACTTTTTTTTGCCTTAGTTAATTTGAGGGACATTGTCAAATGTCTTGCAGAACTTTCTATTTTTCCAAGACCTCATTCTTAAATTGTGTAATTTTTTTTTTTTTTTTTGAGACAGGGGCTCACTCTGTTGCCCAGGCTGGAGTTCAGTGGTGGGATCACTACTCCCTGAAGCTTTGACCTCTTGAGCTCAGGTGATCCTCCCACCTCAGCCTCCAATGTAGCTGAGACTACAGGCATGTTCCACTACACCTAGCTATTTATTTTTGTTTTTAGTAGAGATGAGGTCTCACTGTGTTGCTCAGGCTGGTCTTGAGATCCTGGGCTCAAGTAATTCTCTTGCCTGGACCTCCCAAAGTGCTGGGGTTACAAGCATGAGCCACTGTACCTGATCTTAAATTGTGTGATTTTGTTAGTACTAGCCTATATTTTACATCTGAGAAGAGAAAAAGCATTCATGTTTCATTTCAATGTTATTTAGTAATTTTTCATTACTTAATATGTAGATTTTTTCAGTTAAAATACTAAGTACAAGGCAATATTCCAAGTGCTAGCTGTATCAATTCACAATATCCTCCGAACAATCATGTACTAATCATGATTATATTCATCCCTGCTGCACATGGGAAAATGGAAACACAGACAGGCAAAGTAACTTACCTAAGGTCACACAGTTAGGAAATTTTAAACTCAAGGAATCAAACTTGAAGTCTTTGCTTTACCACTAAGATTTGCACCAATGCAACTACTATTGGTAACATGTCAGGAAAAAAATCCACAGGATCAACTGAGCAAAAATTTATTGACCAAGTACAATATTCTTAAAAGGATTTGGTCAGTAAGTAAAATGAGGTGGGATTATAAACAATTTTTTGTGACTTGACTTTCAGTGTTCTGGGAAAGCAGTGGCCATGATGCATCAGGAGCGGAAGTTCAATTTGTCTGTTATTAACGATCCATCTATGAAGGTTCTTGAGCTCAGATATAATGGTGGCATAAACATGTACGTTCTACTGCCTGAGAACGACCTCTCTGAAGTAAGTTACGACTGTTATTTTCACTACTGGGAAATAAGACTTTTAGGATACTGTTGATTCAGTTTTCATTGATAAACTGTAAGATTTCAGGGTGTTGAGATATTAGAGACTTACCTACTTATTAATTTATTTGACAAATATTTAAGGAGTAACTACTATGAGCCAGACACTATTATAGTAGCTGAGATTGACTTGATACAGTTTAGCATAATTTTAGTTGAATAGTGGTCAAGTTGGAACCCTCTCAAATGTCAGCTATGGAATTAAAAAGACATAAGTTAAGTTCTTTTCAGTGTTTGGCCATGAATACAGTCTTTAATGTGTTATTGAAATTTTGCTAGACTAAGCATCTTTAGGCAGGTGTGATATGACAGTCCTGAGCCTTTGAGAATTAAAATGTATGTTCTCCCTGTAATTGCACAGGAGGGTCTCCCTGCCTGCTGCACAGACAAAATCAGTTCACTGAAGGCATAGCATTGTAGTAAAGAGAGTTTAATTGATGCAAGGCTGATCATACCACATGGGAGACAAGGCTACTACTGTTCAAATCAATCTCCTGGATGATTTGGAGGTTAGGAGTTTTCAAGGATAGTTTGGTGGGCAGGAGTCCAGGAAATAAGTGCTGTTGATTGGATGGGGATGCAATCACAGGGGTGTGTAAAACTGTCCTCAGGCTCTGAGTTCACCTCTGGACTCTGTGGGGGCCACAGGACCAGTTGAGTCATGAGTCATGATTCCAAGTGAAGTTGGTGTCAGAAATGTAAAAGTCTGAAAAGGCATCTCAAAAGACTAGTCTTAGGTTCTACAATAATGATATTATCTACAAGAGTCATTGAGGGAGTTACACATTTTATGGCCTCCATGACATTGATTGGTTATCATTTACTATGCCTACATCTTGGCAGAATTCAGGCTTTTCTCATAGTCATAACCATGTGGTCTTTCATTAGTTTTACAAAGGTGGTTTAGTTTTGGGAAGGGTTATTGTGATCCTTGCTCTAAGTTTAAGCTATAAACTAAATTTTTTCCAAAGTTAGCTTGGCCTATGCCAAAGAATGACAAATGACAGCTTGGAAAATAGCAGCAAGATGGAATCAACTGTGTCAGATTTTTTACTGTTACAATTTTGCAAAGGCAGTTTCGTCACTCCATGCTGTTGTGTCTTACATGAAAAGCAGAGTTAAGGGACTGCCTTGTAACTGATGTGGCAGGAGAAATGGACCAACACAGTGCAATGGGAAGATGGCAGGGGCCATGCAATCCAGACACCACCACTGTATCTCAGAGCTTGATCTATTTCCAGCCTCTTTTCTGCTTTTCCTCCTCCTGAACTTGGCTCTTTGAGTTTGATCTGCAATCTGAGAGTCCTGGACTCATCTTCCTTCTCTGTTCTCTCAATAAAAAGGAAAAATAGGCACAATTTATTGAGCACCTACTACATCCCAGGCCATGTGCTCTGAGCTTCATTTGTATTATCTTGTTTGATGTTTACAGCAAGCAAGTGAGATGGTAAAGGGAGGCTGTTGGAATTTCGTAAATTTTTCTGATAGATATGTACAGATATGTGTATTAGTGCGTATGTACGTGCACACACATATATGTATGTCAGCTACCCTGAAAAGTTACAACTGCATTTAAAAGCATTTGTTTTGTTTTGACTTGGAAAACAATGAATGTTTGCTGTGGAATAATGGGACAGTAGAACGAATATAAACAAATAGACATGTCTACCATCCCAGGGGCGTTATTATGATTAAAAGACATGACTTTAAAGCTTTGGAATGGCACTATCTAGATAGACAAAGATTACTGAATTTTAGCAATAGCTTTCATTTATTACTTTTTCATCTTCTTTTTTGACATGAGAAGCAAGAATTGTACTATTAAATCTAAAGTATGATCATATAAAATATTGGTGCTCATATTAAATCTATAATTCATTTGACAACCTTCATAACAATCAGATTTTAGCATATAGCAATTATTTTAACTTGAAATAATCTGCAATAGAAAAGGTAACGCAGATAAAGCAAGCTAACAGTATAGTTTTGTTCTTGCACTTACTGTCTGAATTTTCCTTTTCTGTAATAGATTTACCTAATAATGTTTGAATATGACTATTATAAATCTACATAAAATCAATCTTAAATACCTGCATAATCCTTCATAACCAGTTAATAATGAGACAGTTGGAACTTAGTGCACTAAATGAAAAATATTTCCAACTGGGTAAAAATTTATTACAGGTTAACCACAAAACTGGATAATTAACACAGAAAATTCAAATTAGACTAAATTTGATTTTATAAATATAGGATTCTTGATAAGAATACAAGTTAAATTTAATATTTTAAATTTAGGATTGAAGTTGAGCTTGAATTTGAGGAGAAATGTCTTTATATAAGATTTCTAAACCATGTTTACAAAAAAATATTCTCATTCTAAATCCAGAATTTATGATCAATTCTCAGTATTCAAGAGCTGGTGAATTGGCTTTGTGAATCATTTGTGGGCAGCAATGTTGCTGGAGAGAGAGATATGGACCCTTGTAGCTGCGTAACTAGGGTTGCTTGCTTCACATCTGGGCATATCCAACTACATTCTCCTGTGCTTTGGTTGTCTCCACTGTTGAGAGCAAGAAATTGATTTTAATACAAGCCTCCCAGACAGTATGGGTAACTGTACTGGGAGATATTAATCACCCAAATCTATGAGGCTGGAGCCCTGGGCTTCTTGCCTTAGGCCATGTGGGGTTCCATTGGTTTACTTCAGTAAGCTGTGCACACATTATTTTATCTGTCTTTCCTGATGAGGAGACAGCTAGGAAACACTGATTTAAATGACCACTGGGCTCCTTTCTCCTTCTGATGATTCCAAATTCCCAGGTTCCTTCACTTGTCTATTGCTCCACGTTGGCTGTATCTGCTCATGGTTGAGCAGAGAGTGGAATTGCCTTGAGGTGCAAATAAATCATGCCTTCTCATGGCAGAGCAAATTAAATATGGGATTTGTTAAAGAGTACTTGAACTATTCATTTTAATCATGTTCTGTTTCAGAACTTCCCAAGACCCATTCAGGCACTTGAACACAAATATCCAGGAAGGAATAATTATAGAAAACTATGTATCTTTGTAGCTATTGTTTCATCTATCACTTAACCATACGATTCTGAATTACCTTTGAATTATTTTTACAGATTGAAAACAAACTGACCTTCCAGAGTCTAATGGAATGGACCAATCCAAGGAGAATGACCTCTAAGTATGTTGAGGTATTTTTTCCTCAGTTCAAGATAGAGAAGAATTATGAAATCAAACACCATTTGAGGGCCCTAGGGCTGAAGGATATCTTTGATGAATCCAGAGCAGATTTATCTGGGATTGCTCCAGGGGGTCGTCTGTATATATCAAGACTGATGCACAAATCTTACATCGAGGTCACTGAGGAGGGTACTGAGGCTGCTGCTGCCACAGGAAGTAACATTGTAGAAAAGCAGCTCCCTGAGTCCACGCTGTTTAGAGCTGACCACCCATTCCTATTTGTCATCAGGAAGGATGACATCATCTTATTCAGTGGCAAAGTCTCTTGCCCTTGAAAATCCATTTGGTTTCTATTACAGCAGTCCCCGCAACATCAAAGAACCACCACAAGTCAATAGATTTGAGTTTAATTGGAAAAATGTGGTATTTCCTTTGAGTTGATTTCTTCCTAACATTGGTCAGCAGATGACACTGTTGACTTGACCCTTCCTAGACACCTGGTTGACTATCCTGATCCCTGCTTTTAGCATTCTACTACCGTGTGCTTTGCTCATTTCTAATTTCATTGTCTTTCTTTCCACGCTCATTTCTACCATTCTTCCCCATGGCCCATTTGGAAATTATGGAGAGTGCTCAACTAGTAAGGAGAACGTAGAAGTAGGCCTAGGGATCCTTTTTGAAACTCTACAGTTATGGCAGATATTCCAGCTTCATTGTAAACAATCCAGGAAATAAGCTCAGCTGCTTCCTAGAAATAAGTGTGAAGGATAAATTTTCATTGTTGACCTATGAAGATACTAGTTTACCTTCATACATTGGATTTTAAATCAATGTATAATCTAGATGGTAAAAAATATGGAATTGAGATTGTGTCCCAACCAAAATACTTCATTAATGCTTTCAACGGATATATTTTGGCCTTCATTTGGTAAGACTTAATATGTATATAGTTTTTTTCAAATATTAAAGATCTTTTAACTGTTGGCAGTTGTTATTTACAGTATCATATTTCATATGCTGTGTAGTTTATAAGTTTTTTCTCTATTTATCAGAATAAAAAAATATAAATACCTGTACAGTGTGATTGTTTTCTTTTGACCAACTGTAGGACAACTAGGGCTTTTTTTATTTTCTAGGAGAAGCAAGCATACAGGCAAGTAAGCAAGCAGGCAAAAATTCTTTTTTAATCTGTTTGATTTGATTCAATGTGGTTCATTTATTACACATAAAATTGCTTATACAGATGTGTAGGCTGATGAACTAGTTTTTTTTATTTTTATTTTTAATTTTTTTTTATTGCATTTTAGGTTTTGGGGTACATGTGATGAACATGCAAGATTGTTGCATAGGTACACACTTGGCAGTGTGGTTTGCTGCCTTCTGTCCCCTCACCTGTATCTGTCATTTCTCCCCATGCTATCTCTTCCCACCTCCCCACCCCCTCACCCCTCCCCCATTTCCCCCCAACGGATCCCAGTGTGTAGTGCTCCCCTCCCTGTGTCCATGTGTTCTCATTGTTCAACACCCACCTATGAGTGAGAATATACGGTGTTTGATTTTCTGCTCTTGTGTCAGTTTGCTGAGAATGATGGTTTCCAGGTTCATCCATGTCCCTACAAAGGACGTGAACTCATCGTTTTTGATGGCTGCGTAATATTCCATGGTATATATGTACCACATTTTCCCTATCCAGTCTATCATCGTTGGGCATTTGGGTTGGTTCCAGGTCTTTGCTATTGTAAACAGTGCTGCAATGAACATTCGTGTGCACGTGTCCTTGTAGTAGAATGATTTATAATCCTTTGGATATATACCCAGTAATGGGATTGCTGGGTCAAATGGGATTTCTATTTTTAGGTCCTTGAGGAATCGCCACACTGTCTTCCACAATGGTTGAATTAATTTACATTCCCACCAACAGTGTAAAAGTGTTCCTATTTCTCCACATCCTCTCCAGCATCTGTTGTTTCCCGATTTTTTAACGATCGCCATTCTAACTGGTGTGAGATGGTATCTCAATGTGGTTTTGATTTGCATTTCTCTGATGACCAGTGATGATGAGCATTTTTTCATATGTTTGTTGGCCTCCTGTATGTCCTCTTTTGTAAAGTATCTGTTCATATCCTTCGCCCATTTTTGAATAGGCTTGTTTGTTTTTTTCTTGTAGATCTGCTTTAGTTCTTTGTAAATTCTGGATATCAGCCCCTTGTCAGATGGGTAGGCTGCAAAAATTTTTTCCCATTCTGTTGGTTGTCGATTCACTCTACTAACTGTTTCTTTTGCCGTGCAGAAGCTGTGGAGTTTGATTAGGTCCCATTTGTCTATTTTGGCTTTTGTTGCCATTGCTTTTGGCGTTTTGGTCATGAAGTCCTTGCCTACACCTATGTCCTGAATGGTTTTGCCTAGATTTTCTTCTAAGGTTTTTATGGTATTAGGTCTGATGTTTAAGTCTTTAATCCATCTGGAGTTAATTTTGGTGTAAGGTGTCAGGAAGGGGTCCTGTTTCTGCTTTCTGCACATGGCTAGCCAGTTTTCCCAACACCATTTATTAAACAGGGAGTCCTTTCCCCATTGCTTGTTTTTGTCAGGTTTGTCAAAGATCAGATGGTTGTGGGTATGTTGTATTTCCTCTGAGACCTCTGTTCTGTTCCATTGGTCTATATCTCTGTTTTGGTACCAGTACCATGCTGTTTTGATTACTGTAGCCTTGTAGTATAGTTTGAAGTCCAGTAGTGTGATGCCTCCTGCTTTGTTCTTTTTGCTTAGAATTGACTTGGCTATGCGGGCTCTCTTTTGGTTCCATATGAAGTTTAAGGTGTTTTTTTCCAGTTCTGTGAAGAAGGTCATTGGTAGCTTGATGGAAATAGCGTTGAATCTGTAAATTACTTTGGGCAGTATGGCCATTTTCACGATGTTGATTCTTCCTAACCATGAACATGGAATGTTTCTCCATCTGTTTGTATCCTCTCTTATTTCATTGAGCAATGGCTTGTAGTTCTCCTTTATGAGGTCCTTTACGTTCCTTGTTAGTTGTATTCCTAGGTACTTTATTCTCTTTGTAGCAATTGTGAATGGCAGTTCGTTCTTGATTTGGCTCTCTTGAAGTCTATTACTGGTGTATAGGAATGCTTGTGATTTTTGCACGTTGATTTTGTATCCTGAGACTTTGCTGAAGTTGTTTATCAGTTTCAGGAGATTTTGGGCTGAGATGATGGGGTCTTCCAGATATACAATCATGTCATCTGCAAATAGAGACAATTTGATTTCCTCCTTTCCAATTTGGATACCCTTTATTTCTTTTTCTTGCCTGATTGCTCTGGCTAGAACTTCCAGTACTATATTGAATAGGAGTGGTGAGAGAGGGCACCCTTGTCTAGTGCCAGATTTCAAAGGGAATGCTTCCAGTTTTTGCCCATTCAGTATGATATTGGCTGTTGGTTTGTCGTAAATAGCTTTTATTGTTTTGAGATACGTTCCATCAATACCTAGTTTATTGAGGGTTTTTAGCATAAAGCATTGTTGAATTTTGTCAAAAGCCTTCTCTGCATCAATTGAGATAATCATGTGGTTTTTGTCTTTGGTTCTGTTTATGTGGTGAATTACGTTTATGGACTTGCGTATGTTGAACCAGCCTTGCATCCCCGGGATGAATCCTACTTGGTCATGGTGGATGAGCTTTTTGATATGCTGTTGCAATCGGTTTGCCAGTATTTTATTGAAGATTTTTGCATCTATGTTCATCATGGATATTGGCCTGAAATTTTCTTTTCTTGTTGAGTCTCTGCCGGGTTTTGGTATCAGGATGATGTTTGTCTCGTAAAATGATTTGGGAAGAATTTCCTCTTTTTGGATTGTCTGGAATAGTTTCAGAAGGAATGGTATCAGCTCTTCTTTGTATGTCTGGTAGAATTCAGCTGTGAACCCATCTGGACCTGGGCTTTTTTTGGGTGGTAGGCTCTTTATTGCTGCCTCGACTTCAGACCGGATGAACTAGTTTTAAATACTAGGATTTAAATTCATGAAGGAAAATGTTTTGTATATAATATAAATATTTGTAATAAGCCATCTGTAATTTTATAAACAGAATAAAAATAAATTGAGAATCAGTAGACCATGCTGAACTTATGAGTTTGTAAACAACGAGTCCATTGAATAGTATTTTCATCACAAAAGACTTTTACCTGAATAGGAACTATATAAATCAATGTCAGCCTATTGCATGGCTCTGCAGTGCTTAATACCAGGCCTGGCAGATACCTCATTTTCAACAAATATTGTGGAATCTAAGAATATGATATGAATGGGTAAATTTGACATGACTTGAAATATGTGGAAAATCTCTTGACCAAAATAATTTAACCACTAACCTGTAGCAACTGAAATATTATGCCTTTCAGGCACATTTATGGAGAGTAAATCTAACTGGTATGCAGTGGCATGTTTTAAGGGAGCAATTGATTTTTCTGATTACCATTCCCATCTACTACCATTCAAAACATGACCTCAGGAGATAGGCACAGAGAACATGCATTTGGATGGTGGCCATATTGTGTTGGGGGTTAGGTATTGACATACGGACTTGGGAGACCAAAACATTCACACTATAGCATTATAGAAAAACTAAATACAAACTTTCACTGCAAGTTTGGTTGGTTGGTCCTGCCCAAATGTCTACCTCATGTTTAAGGATCCCAACTTATTCAGAGAACAGCTATATTGTGTAGTCATGATCTAGGCTTTAGTTTAAGGGAACTTTCACAAACTTGAAACAGCTTCTGAAACTGTGGTACTTGTGGAATCATCTATCCTTTTTGTTGAATGTTGTCAAATATCGGGTTCAATGGTAGCAAAGGTAACATCTGTTCAGCTCCTCTCTTACCATTAAAGTTTATGATTCCCGGGACAGGATTCATGTCTGACTTGTTTTTGTATCCTCAAAATCCCAGAGCAATACTTGACATATGGTAGGCACTCACTATATCTTTAGATTAAATAAAGTCATTAGATTCAAGTACTTGATTTGAGTTGGAAAGAAGAGCATAGGGACCACTTTAGAATAAGGCCCTGTTGCTGATCTTATAATGGATTCCTTTTTAGACAAAGATGATTTTTCATCTTTCAGGGTCTGTTTATCAACCACAGGTATTTGCAGGGTTCTTCTCCTCTTTTTAAAAATTCTTTCCGTATATAATTCCATCCAGTCACACGGCTTCAATAATTGTTGGTGACAACTATCTATACACTTACCTTCATCCTGATTCACAATTGCCTCCTGATAAATCCACCTGAATATCCTAGACTGAAACTAAGCACATCCAAGAGGAAGCACATGCCCATTTCCTTGAGTTTGTTACACAGTCTTTGGTGCTCATTTTGGTCCATTGTCTAAAACCCAAGCATGAAACATCAAGACGATCCTTGTATCTTTCTTCTTTTTCACATTGGAACTGTTTATTGGTGTTACCATGAAAATGACTCTTGAATATATCCTCTCCTCTTCTTTTTCATCAACAGTGGCCTTGTTTAGGCTACATTTCTTCTCTGGATTGGTCTCGTATCTGGTCTACCTGTCTTTTGTGACTCTTCTCTCTCACTTTTAAACATAAAGTTCTGGAGATATTCTGTTTTAATCTATAAATGCCAATTTTCTATCTGAAACACAGATCAGATCAGGTTCATATTCTTCTAAAACACTGACACCTCTTCACCCCCTCAGGATAGAGTCTAAACTTTCTAGCACAACTCAAAGCCTTCCCACAATGTTACCCTATCTTTTATTAGTTTTGACACTCCCTACCAAAGACTCTAACCTGAAGGTACCCTGTACTGTTTGGAAACCAAATCCACTATTTTCATGTTGCTCAGCTTGTTCCATCTGGCTGGGAAGCTCTCTCTGTCTTTGTTTGATAAGACTCATTTAATTGTTCAAAAACCTGGCAATGTTCATGTTCTCTGTATAGATTTCCACTCAGCTGGACTCCAAGTACACACTGTGAATCCTTGCATGAGATCTGTGTTCTGATTTCTTGCCATGTGTTGTTTGTGTGTGTGCATGTCTATATGTATGTGTGTGTGTGTGTGTGTGTGTGTGTGTGTGTGGTGTTTTGCTAGATTATAAACTCTTTAAGGACAGAAAATGGCATATAGCAGATATTCCTTTCTTATTTTAAATGAAAAATTTCCCTTAGAACCCTAAGAAAGGAACAAAGTCAGAGTACAGGTGCAGTCCAGCTCTAATTCCCACCTCCACGAGAGGCTCCTGGGAACTTTATGTTCTGCCAGTTACATGCCAAAGCCCCTGTGAAGGCACATCTTGGTCTCTAAGGTGGGGGAAGAAGCACTACTGGATTTTCTGTTACTATAGGGGTTGGAAGAGGTGTGTTTCACTGACCTCTCAGTGCCCAGGTGGAGCATTACTGTCATCATCTTCACCATCATTTTCTTCATTGCTATTCCTGCTTCATCACTTATAAAACACTTTCCCAGGCTTCATCTCAACTGTCAGCACAATTTGTGAGGTGGGAGTTACTATGATTATTATTGTTATTCCCATTTCTTAAGAAAAATAGTGTTCAGAGAGGCAAGGCAAATTGCCAGGGTCGCGTGTGCTCTTTACACTATAACGTGCTGTTGTGGACTTTATTACAAATCTTACTTGTGCCTCAGCTGTGCTCAGAGTCCTCTGATCTTATGCCCCAGAACATCAGATGGCTCACTTCTTCCCTGGCATTCCTACTGACTGATCAAGCAATGCTGATGATCTCAGATTTTCCTGGAACACCACACCTCTTACAAACTTGGACAAGTCCATAATGACTATGCGTTCCCACGTTTGGGTCATTTAGACATTGAGGTAATTTCCCTTGGCTTGATATTATTTATAACCATCTTTCTGAACATTTATATAGCAAGAATTTTATCGTAAATTTTCCAAATAATAAACTCTTAAGTATAAACTCACTGAGAAAAGAGATAGCTTCTGCTCCCTTTGTAATCCATAGCACATTATAGACCACTTCACTGACTGATTGATGCTACCTATCCAGGGAGAGGCAGTATACGTTATCTTTAATCGTTTGAACAATTCTTGACACTGATGTTTCATTTCTATTCCCACAGACAACCCTAAAATGTGTGAAGACCATGGTTAGAAAAATATTCATAAACCTATACCTCCTCTTAGATATCAGCAGCACCTTCAAAAGAGAAAGCCACAGAAGTGTCACCTAACGAAACAGGTAACAGCCTAGTTAACAAAACTTAATTGCATGGCTGGATATTCCTTGACACTCTTTGTTCCTTGCCTATAGCATTGTGAGCCAAAACAAGAATACCATTGTCCTTGAAATATAAGAATACTTTAGTGAAACTGAAGTGACTAAACATATACAAATAATTTGATTCTTAATGAATGATGTGTAATTTAAACAAAGCAAAATAACATAATGCAATATTATCAGTTCATTGAAAAGAAAGAAAAAGTGATCAGAATGAAAGGGGAAGTGTGGAGGGAACAGAAATTCTTTCTAGATATTTTTTTAAAACAATCTATTTTAGATTATACCACCCCCCACCCCACAGTTGTGACTCTTCAGACAATACTATGCAGTGTGACTAAGAGTCTTAGTCTTAGGCTAGAAAAGCTGTCACAATTTCCACAGACATAGCAGCTAGGTAAGTGTGGTGAGTGAGGACAAAGGAGCTATGGACGTGTGAAGCAGAGGTTTCTACACCAGTCCTGAAGTCTGGGAAGACTTCCTGGAGGCAGGGATGCTGTGGCTCAGATGTGGACCAATGAGTAGGAATAGGAGGAATGGGAGGAGATGGAGAGAGCACTCCAGTAGATGCAGCAGCATGATCCAGGACCCATTGTGAGAGACCAAAGGCTCCTGCAAGTACAGGAGGTAGAGAGCAGAAGAGCAGTGAAAGGTGGGCTGGGAGGGGCAGCAAGCAGGCCACAGAGGGCCTTGGGCACTAGGATAAAGAGTTTGCTGTGGTTCTAAGATGACTGCAAAGGCACTGAAGGGCTCTCAGGAGGGGAGTGACCCTCTCTGGTTTGAGTTTCTGAAGGGCTGTGTTTGCTGATTTGTGGGCATGGGGCTAGAGTGTTATGAGACTTGACAGGGAGAACTGCCCAGTGGTCCAGGTGTGAAGTGATGGTGGTCTAATCCAGAAGGTGGGTCTTGGGATTTGCACACAGTGAATGACGGTGACAGATTTGGGAGGCGGCCTGACTGATCGGGACTTTGTGGATGACTGAATGAATGTGGAGTAAAAGGGTCCTCAAGATTCAGCTTAGCAATCTTGAAACAACTGTAATATCACCAGCCAGAGCAGACAAAGTGCTTCCTCTCTGGCTTTTAAACACCATTAATTTATTGTCGTAGTCGGAGGTGTATATAATGTACTACGTGTGTGTGTGTATGTGTGTGTGTGTGTGTATCATATTTAATTTTTAACTTTTTAACACCTAATGTATTTTATAATTATAAAATAACATTTGATTTATTGTATAAAATGCATGACATAAGATATTTCATTAATATTCTTCTACATCTTTTGGGCAACTGTGTTGACCCAGGGAAACTGTGTGTCTCACGGTGTATGCATCAGCTGGCTCGTGCTTTACCCTATTGTAGAAATACTTACAATCACTTCATAATGCAAGGAAAAAAGACTCGGGGAACCCAATTCTAAGATGACACGGGAGGAGCCAGTTGAGTGCTGATGTGACTGTGTATTTCAGATGAACTCTGGGCTCACCAAGCCGAACTCTGGCCATGCTGAAGATGAGATAAAAATGTGAACACTAAGCTGTATTTTCTTTGAGGTGATTTTTGTAACTGGTGATGATTTCACATAGGATAAAATATTTAGTTGTAACCAAAGAAAAAGGGCAATAGAAAGCACCATGGTGTGGGGGCTGTAAGTGTGGAGAGGAGGCAAATTTATGAGAATGCTGTGTAGTTCCCTTTCCAGCTACTGAATGAGCTTGTTGATGTCATGTTTTCCAGTATTATAGAGAGCTCTTCCTGTTGCCAATCTTCATTTTCAGGTTAAGGTGAAGATTTGAAGGATGATAAAACTAAGACTGAAGGAGTAATTTTGTAAATGCTTGCAAACACCTAAATTAGAAATTGTACCATGCAGTACCAAAATTTAGATTCTCTCTTTTTTCTCCTCAACTTTTATTTTAGATTTAGAGGGTACATGTATAGGTATGTTACATGGATATACTGCATGATGCTGAGGTTGGGGATATGGATCCCATCACCCAGGTGGTGAGCATACTACTCAACAGGTCATTTTTCAACTCCTTCCCCGCTTCTCCCCACCAGTCCTGGAAATCCCCAATGTCATTTTTCCCGTCCATGTCCATGTGTACTCAATGTTTAGTGCCCACTTATAAGTTAGAACATATGATGCTTGGTTTTTTGTTTCTGGGTTAATTTACTTAGAATAATGGCCTCCAGCTGAATCCGTGTTGCTGCAAAGGACATGATTTTGTTTTTTTCTATGGCTGTGTAGGATTCTGTGGTGTATATGAACCATGTTTTCTTTATCCAGTCCTCTGTTGCTGGTCATCTTTGTTGATTCCATGTTTTTGCTTTTGTGAATAGCACTGTGATAAATATTTGAGTGCATGTGTCTTTTTGGTAGTACAATTTCTTTTCCTTTGACTATATATCAAGTAATGGGATGGCTGGGTAATGGTCGCTCTGTTTTAAGCTCTCTGAGAATTGCCTGTGCTATCAAAACTGAGAAAATTAGAAAGATATTACAGATAGATAAATACATGCTAATATAGAACATAAAATATATTTTGTTCATGCATTTTGTTTCATATAAAATATAAAAGGGTTTAGGATTCTAACTTTCAGGTGCTAGTTTGTAACAATTTTGATCGTATTTCCCGCAGACCCAACTGAAGCATAAATCTTTCATAGTTTACGGTGTGGTTTGGATCTGTGTCTCCACCAAATCTCATGTAGAATTGTAATCTCCAGCGCTGGGGTTGCAGCCTGGTGGGATGTGATTGGATGAGGGAGGGAGTTTCTCATGAATGGTTTAGCAGCATCCCTTTAGTGCTATTCTCATGACAGTGAGTGAGTTCTCATGAGATCTGATTGTTTAAAAGAGAGTAGCACCTCCCCCGTCTCTCTCCCTTGCCCCTGCTCCTGCTCCTGCCATGTGAGACCTCTCAATCCCCCTTTGTCTTGTGCCATGACTGGAAGCTTCCTGAGGCCTCCCTAGAAGCAGAAGCCAGTATCCATCCTATACAGCCTTCAGAACTGTGAGTCAATTAACCTCTTTTCTTTATCAATTACCCAGTTTCAGGTATTTCTTCAGAGCAATGCAAGAGTGGACGGATACAGTTTATGATTAAAAACAACAACACTGACAAATCACTGACATTGGTAATAAAAGGCAAAATTGGTATCTTGAAACTCCACAATGAGTATACCAGTTATCCTCTCTGATTATCCTAATTATGCAATTATTATATAAAGTATAATCTCAGAGGCTGGAAAGAAAGAGAAATGTTCCTAGTGAAATATTATCCTTTAGTAAGTTTGTTCATCTACTTAAATACCTGCCTCAAATGTGACAAAAGTATTTTTTTTAAGTAATCAGGTCTACTCCTACATAATGGTATATTATATATTTATATATTTACATAAAATGTCTACCATGTGTAATCTAAATGTATCAAAATCATGATTTTCCAAGTCTCCTTTTTTATGTTTATTTTATAGAAAATTTTTTATTCTGTATTGAATAATTATACAGATTGAAAGCTTAAAATTTGAATTTCAGAAATAATACAAAGTAGCTAAAATGAAGATACTTATAGGTTGAAAACCATACAAATGTAAGAAGAAAGCTAAAGTTTCTCCTTTTCCTTCTCCTCTTGCTCCTCCTCCTCCTTTTTAAGGCATAAGTTGCATTCAGAAAATGCTCACACCATAAGTGAGTATACTCAGCCAATTTTGACAAATATACACCAAGACACAGGACATTTCAGCATCCTACAAAGTTTCTCCATGCTTATTCCCAATCAACCACTCCAAAGCAACCACTGATCTAATTTACACCATCATAGATTAGGTTGCCTATTCTAAAATTTCAAATAAATGGAATAATATAGGAAGTACTTTTTCTTGTGTCCTATTTTTTATACCCAGCATATAATTTTGAGATCAATCTGTGCTGTTGGGCATATCAGTGGTTTATTAGTTTGGAGGATGCATATAAACCAATTTTCCATGTCCTAAATGGCAAAAGAAAAAGAGATTGGCTTTTTAACTTCACTGTTTTCACTTTTGTAGTCTCAGAGCAAACCTGTGCAGATGATACATGCTCCATTTAACTGAAAGAGGAGGCTCCATTAAGGATGTTCCGGCACAAGTCCTTGAGATGCCCAACAGCGAGGAGCACCTGGGTGTTGTCATTGTTCTACCCAGCAAGGACATCCACCTGGAACAGATAAACCACTGAGCCTCTGCAGCTGTAGCCACAAGAGAAAGGCTCTGTGCTTAATGACACATGCAGAAAGTTTGAGGTTAAAGTAACCACGTACACCATACGTCTTGTGCTGTCCTGTCCATTTAAAAAAATAAGCAGCACCCCCACATAAAGTAAATGCCCACACATTAGAATCTGTTGCTTGTACTTTTTAAAGTTTAGGTGTTCAAAACATACTCATGTGCTTTTCTCTTTTGGTCCTCACAGGTTTTTGTTATTGTTCCACACGCACTTTTGACAGATTACATACTGACACCTCCTTCAGACCTGTTGTCAACCGTGTCTATTTCCACCAACATTCAAGGCTGAAACATGCAGACGCAATGCTCATCTTTGTCTCTTTCTTGCTTCTCTGACAACTTTCCTCTGAGTCTCATGTAGTCCCAGCTGTGCCACGTTGTGTGTTCTTGCTCTGAGAAGTGGTGATCTAGACCAGCCTAACTGCTCCTCAGCAGCTTGCTTTAAATCCCTGCCTTCCCTCTGTTTATTCTACTTCTTGTGCTTCTCTTGGGTTCTGCATTGCTCACACCTGTTTCTCTCCTGCTGGGTACATCTCATCCTCCTCACCACCCTGTCTCTGTCCCTGGTGGCAGTGATCCTTGCTGATCCTGCGAGTCAGGCTGGGCCGGCACTGCGGGCTCATTTGGCAAAGAAAGGAACCTAGAGACCAGGGACTCTACAATTTGCTCAAGTTTTCATAGCAAGTTAGTGTCTGTGACATCGTAGAGGCCTGTTCTCTGGCTTATCAGCACACTCCAGGCTTGCTGTTAAAACATCTGCTCAGACTCACTAAGGCCATGGCCGAAAAATCAAAACCTCAGATCACAGTTCAACTCACAACTAGTTCAATCTCTTTGCTCCTATCAGAACTTTAAAGAAGTTTTTTTTTTTTTTACCATTCAACTTTAAATTTATTGGTACAACAAATTTAGTATTAACCACTTCCTTTATCCATTTGATTGGTCACCTTGGTCAGGTGAATCATTCCGGTGATGCCTGTGCAATGCAGTGAGATCGTTTGTCTATTTCCTCTACCTCATATTTAGATTTTAATGGCTTTAGATGGGGTATAGCAACTATATTTTGACAGAACTAAAGAATCATCTGTATCGTGTGACTACTTAGGAAGTATTGGTAATGTTGGGCTATTAAACATTTACTAGTTGCCTAGAGTATTTTTTTCATTGAGTAACTTTGCATGCCTTGTGTTATACAAGCGACTTGCTAGACCCTAATAACACAGTCCCAGAATTTGTTGTAAATTCCCCCTAGTGCTTAAGCTGATATCTGAGTCATCATAGTTTCCAAATTCAGTGCTTCCAGAAGCAGCCAAAGAGATACAAAATGACAATTAATGCTGATCAAGCCAAGAAAGCAAAAATTTAAAAATAAAAAGTAAAAATAGGAGTGGAAAGCAAGGGGAAAGTGTATAATATATTGAAACATTGCAACTTTTTTATTTTCTCATTTTCATGCTGATAAAATTTTTTCTTTCTTTCTTTCTTCTTTTTTTTTTTTTAATTTATACTTACATCCCTGGTCAAGCCTGTGGGAAAATAAGAAAAAAAGAAAAATGTTATTGAAGGAAATGAGACTCATGTAATTATAGAAACTATTTTCTGCAAAAATAAAATTGTAGGAGTCTAATGGTTAGTTCAAATGGAACATACAGAAGCTGAGTACAAAGCCATTCTTTCTCTAATGTAAACAAAACAAACAAGAAAAAAGAATAAACAGATTCCTAAGAACTGAATGATGTGAAAAATAATACACTCCTCCCCAAGGCTCTTCATTGCCAGGGACACGTTTCTGGAGGACGAAGCAGCCAACTCTGCTGAAAGGAACATCACTGGTCATAGGATGCCAGCCCCTGCTACTGCAAACAAGTAGAATCCTGAAAGTTAATTGGCCATGACTTTTCTTGTGGTGCCTTTCGTTCCAGTCACAGAAACATAAATGTTGTTGATAAGAAGAGATGCTGAAATAATTTTAGTACTTCTTTCATAAATGAATTCCCTAAATGCATCAATTTGTCCCTGAATGAATGCATTGATTATCTTCTTTCTGAATTCTACGTGGGCTGTGTTACCACTTAACTGATCAGCTGTCTTTTTCCATTAGTAAGATTTTTCTCTTCTGAAATTTAAGCCATTCTGACATTTTTCCTGATTTCTTATTTCTTTTTTTCTTCTTCTCCTTCTCCTTCTCCTTCTCCTTCTCCTTCTTCTTCTTCTTTTTTTTTTTTTCTGAGACAGAGTCTTACTCTGTCACCCAGGCTGAAGTGCAGTGGTGCAATCTTGGCTTACTGCAAGTTCTGCCTCCCAGGTTCAAGCGATTCTTGTGCTTCAACCTCCTGAGCTCCTAAGTAGCTGGAATTACAGGTGCCTGCCACCATCCTGGCTAATTTTTGTATTTTAATAGAGATAATGTTTCATCATGTTGGCTAGGCTGGTCTCGAACTCCTGACCTGAGGTGATTCATCTGCCTCAGCCTCACAAAGTGCTGGGATTACAGGCATATAAGCCACCATACCTGGCCTTGGGCCTGCATTTCAGTGGTGATTGGACAATGTGCATTGTAATTTTGTCTTTACATTCATTTTTTTTATTCCTCAAGTTCCCCTGCTTCCTCCCTCTATACTCTGGTTCACTTCACCCCTCTCAGTACAGTTCGGTACTCTTCATCTTTTATTCTTCTTCTGCCATCCTCCACTCTTCCATTTTCCTTTGCTTTAGTTTTTTTTTTTTTAATTTCCTGCTTCTCCTTGAAGGAAAAAAATTACTCTGGGTCTACTCAAATATCACTAATTCCCTTATGGAGCTATCTTCCGAACTGAAATTTTACTTTACATAAGAATAAGAAAATTTTCTTTTACTGTAACCTGGTAGAGTCTAACTTTAATCAAAAAATCATTGCTGAGTATATAAATAGTTTAACGTCTTTGATTAATATATTTTGTTTTAAACAGCATGGGGTTTATTTGCTAGAAGGAAACACAGTGTAATCAAAATTAGATTGCAGTTTCTCTTTCCTGAAAACAGGCATGGATAAGAATGTTCCACACATGACATGCCAAAAGTCACATGCATAAGCTAACCACCACACATGAATACACCAAATTTCTTAGTCAAAGACTAAAATTGTAAATAGAATTCTGTGAATTAAATTTGCCTAATGAGGGCAAGTAAAAATAAAACAGAAGGAATGTATCCACCTATTAAAAGAAAGAGAGAGAGTCTGCAAAAGGCAAAAGAACATACCTCAAAATCAACCATTATAAAAGCAATCAAGAGAATTTAGAAAACTAAATATTATTTCGTATTATTTCTTTTTTTATTGCATTTTAGGTTTTGGGGTACATGTGAAGAACATGCAAGATTGTTGCATAGGTACACACATGGCAGTGTGATTTGCTGCCTTCCTTCCCCTCACCTATATCTGTCATTTCTCCCCATGCTATCTCTCCGCACCTCCCCACCCCCCGTCCCTCCCCCATTTCCCCCCAACGGACCCCAGTGTGTAGTGCTCCCCTTCCCATGTCCATGTATTCTTTAGTATTATTTCTAACAAACACTAATTTTTTGAACATAAATGCTTCTTTAAAAACTAACAGTGGTGTGTGATAGATAGCATACATTAAAGAAAAATGTCTTCGCTTCAAAAAAAAAAAGCTGTATTTCAAAAGAGCCTAAAATGTGTGCAAAATACACAGCCAGGCAAAAGTAGCCATGAAGTAGAATAATAGCATGATATTTTTAGTTCACGCATGTGGTTCAAAGAAATTCCTTATGTTGTAGTTGATAAAAATGCCTTATCAACATTGACATCTTTAGGTGCTGCATCTTGTATGCACCCTACTCTCTCTCTGAATGTGTAGCTATACCTGTATCTGTACAATGACAGATAAAAAGATGAATGAAGTTTGTCAGGAAGTCAGTCAGTCACATCCTGGAGTTTGAGCGTTCCTAGGGAACATGGTGCCACCCAAGAACCTCAGCCTTCAACATGGCACCAGGAGACTTTATTGCACAGGAAGGACAGCGTCAGCTCCCTCAAATAGCTGTGATTGCTGGGGGAACACCCAGAGGCTGTCTGAGGACAGTTCTGTGTGCAACTCTGTTCTGGCAGATGCATGCTGAATCACTGTGAGTGTCTCAGTCTTGAGAAAACTTTGGCATAAGATGAAAGATAAAATTTTATGAATTAATCTCTTTGATCTTGACCTTTAAAGACTGAGGAGGAATGAGGGGAGAACAGAAGCCAGCATAATAAACCAATCATTATACTGAGCCCTTAACACAAGCTGTGCCTGGTGCTATCAAAGACCAAGAGACCTAGATGGCTGAAGGATCAGGAATAAGCCCTGGTAGCTAATTTCAGAGAATAATTAAAAATTCAGATCAGAAAATCATACAGTTCTTTGTGAGGGAGTAATACAATCTGAGAAATAAATAACAGTAAATGGTTGTCTAGAAACAAGTAGTCTATTTAGCATTGTTTTTAAAGCAGAGAGTCACAAAAACGATGAACTTTTATGTGCAACCTCACATTCTTCCTAATGAAGCACAGAATTTTCTAGAAATCATCGCTCCACTTCTGTGACTGTGATGTGGAATCATATCAACCCATGCCACATATTCTGCCATTATACTAATGAGCAATTCTAGTATAGGTAATAACTATAGGAATATAAGAATAAGCAGTAATGATAATAAAATAAACCAAAGATAAGAGGAATGGTATTTATTTGCTTTCGATTTTAATTAGCAATTCCAACTGGGTCATGATTTGCTTAGATCAGAGGCTGGCACCGGTTTTCTAAAACTGGGTAAGTCTTTTGAAGAGACACAGAGGACATAAAATAAGAAGGGTGGAATGAGCAAATGGCCTGGGGTTGTACAGCTCTCCTGAGGAGGTGGAAGCACTTGGTTTGTGGCCTGTCATCTTCATGACATGGGGTGCTCTTTCTCTCACCATTTTAGAGAAAACCAGGCATAGAAGTTTAATTTCCAAACTGACCAGGGACCTTTAATTCAGTTACAATGTTCTTTTTATTATGTTGTAACTCCCAGAGAATTAATAAAATACTTATTAATGAAGTGAAGAAAGAGGTTTGAAACAACAATATGAATCCTTTAACATACAGATTTCAGAGATAATTCCTGGTTTATAAATGGTTAAATTTTTGTGTGGTTCTTTTTTATAAAACATTCTACTAGAATCTTAAGCATCCATATATCTAGTCTCGTGATATTACCTATTGCTCTAGTATATTACATACATTATTATATAATGTGTACATTATATATATATAATTTGTATAGTATTGTCATGTCTTTTGCCAAGTTAGTTAGGGAATTGGGTGGAATCAGGTGCATAACAAGATACATCAGTGGGAAAACCCAGCAAAAATTTTTTTTCTCAAAACATTTATCTACCAAGGCTATACTTGGTAGTCTATTTCTTTGTAATGATGACCACTTCCATTTTAGCTGAAGACATATCCTTTTTAAATGTGAAAAATCATTTCAGTTACACCTTATATGCTATTTTTAGAAAATATAGGAACTGAGAGGAGAGGTTTTTTTTCTTTTTTGAGACGGAGTCTCACTTTGTTGCCCAGGCTTGAGTGCAGTGATGTAATCTCGGCTTACTGCAACGTCTGCCTCCCGGGTTCAAGTGATTTGAGGAGAGAGAATTTTCAAACACACAATTTATTATTATTATTATTTCTTTTTTCGAGATGGAGTCTTGCTCTGTCACCTAGGCTGGAGTGCAGTGGTGCGATCTCAGCTCACTGCAACTTTTGCCTCTTGAGTTCAAGCAATTCTCCTGTCTTAGTGTCCTGAGTAGCTGGGATTATAGGCACCTGCTACCACACCTGGCTAATTTTTGTATTTTTAGTAGAATCGGGGTTTCCCCATATTGGCCAGGCTGGTCTGGAACTCCTGACCTCATAATCCGCCCGCCTTGGCCTCCGAAAAAGCTGGGATTACAGGTCTGAGCCAATGAGCGCTGCCACACAATTTATTTTTATTCAGGCTTTAATCTCTGTCGTCCTGTTTTTGTTTTGCTATGTTTTTGTTTTTAAGACAGGATCTCGCTCTGTTGCCAGGCTTCTGTGGTGCAGTGGCATGATCATACCTCACTGCGGCCTTGAACTCCTGGGCTCAAGTGATCCTCCTACCTTATCCTCCCAAGTAGCTAGGGCAAGAGTGTGTGTAGCACCACACCCAGCCAGTAGTCCTGTTTTTAATCATCTCTTTCATTTGTCTATCACCTAGTAGTAGGGCGTGTTCACACTTGCTCATAAACACAATCTGGACTCAGACAATATTAGGGAAAATTAGGAAAAATTAATGACATCACTAGCTAAAGACTGGATTTCTCTTTAATGGAGTATTGTGTTAACATCTACGTCAGAATAAGAGAAAGCTGCTTCTGTGTAAAAGATCTTGTCAGGTTCGTTTTCCCCCTCCCCGTATCATACACACAGAGAATTGAAAGGGTGTCAAAAGTAATCCTGTAGGCTTAAGCCAGAATGTGTATATACTTTCATTTTCATTCACAAAACAAAATAAAAAACTTTCACTGTTAACTTATTTTCCTTGTTTATCATAGCAGCAGTCCCACTGAGTAGAAACTACGGATTTTTTGTATTTGATACTTGGAAAATTCCAGATCTAGAAATGTAGCAGAATTTTTTTGTTCATTTTGCTTTTTTTTTTTTAATGGTCTTAGGCTCAAAAAATAAACAGGCAGAGACCTCGCATCCCCAAAATGGCTTACTCAGGGAATTCTTTAGTGCACCTGAGCCTGAGGATCCTTCAAATTTACCAAATCATAAAAAAAAAAAAAAAGAACAGCCATCTGTGTAATGGTGCACTGAAATACAATTATATAATACCATTTTTAAATGTTTCTATTTTAAGGATAACAAAAAGTCACAATGATTTTATTTCAATGAGCAGCAATATACTTTGCTTTAAAAGTTTCCGTGACTTAAATAGTGCATCTGCACATTCATAAAGCAAAGTGTTTAAACCATCAAACACACACTTAGCATAACTACATGTAGCTATACATTAGTGGAATACTTTTGATTCCAGTTGACTATTTAAACTCAGGGACTCTTTTTTACAATCTCGTGGAGGCTAACAACCTTTCCCCTTATAAAAGGCACATACAGGCCAGGTGCAGTGGCTCACACCTGTAATCCCAGCACTTTGGGAGGCCCAGGGGGGCAGATCACGAGGTCAGGAAATCAAAACAATTCTGGCCAACATGGTGAAACCCTGTCTCTACTAAAAATACAAAAATTAGCTGGGTGTGGTGGCACGTGCCTGTAATCCCAGCTACACCAGAGGCTGAGGCAGGAGGATCACTTGAACCAGGGAGTTGGAGGTTTCAGTGAGATCGGGCCACTGCACTCCAGCCTAGTGACAGAGGATGAATTTGTCTCAAAAAAATAAAAATAAAAAGTACACATACACATTTACACACAACTTTTCACATAATTTCCAAGACCTCTTTAAATTGTTCATGAATCCCAGGCTAAGAAGT
Source organism: Saimiri boliviensis (assembly GCF_048565385.1). NCBI lineage: Eukaryota > Metazoa > Chordata > Mammalia > Primates > Cebidae > Saimiri > Saimiri boliviensis. The sequence continues at coordinate 15,314,477 of NC_133461.1, read as the reverse complement.
CTTTAATGTTGTATGTATACATTTGTGTTCATAGTTCTCAAGCCCACCCAGGTGGCCGTGCATCTGAACATTATGATAATTTTTTGTGGAACATCATCTCTATGTATTCCATCATCTACTCTAAACCATGAATACTATGCATACATATATATGTATATATTATATATGTACTAAAATGTGTGTCATTTACATTACTAAACAGCAGAGGGATTAAATACAATTGGCTGTCTCAGTTCTTTCATTAATAGTTCTTTGCTACTTTTTTAGGCAGTGGTAAGCCCCAAAATGTTAATATATGTATACATTTCTGGGAGAAAACTCTTAACATTGATAGAGTTTTATTCCTGCATTTAACATATGTTGGCTTGCTGGTTTGTTTTCTGATCATTTGTAAAAACTGCCAATTTTCTGCAGAACACACTGGTCTACTTTGCAGCTGTGACTTCTATGCAAGCCTGGCTGAGGAACAATGAACAAATATAGAAATCAGTGATTTCCTAGGGAAGAGGGGAGATGCACATTTGAATATCGAGTAAAATCATATGGAATTTTATCATTGATCCTTTGTCTGTTGGAGTCCATCCCTGAATTTTAGCAGTTTCACTTGCATCCTGTAGCTGTGGATGTCTGAAGGTGGCTTCCACATGTGAGAGTTTGCGAGCCCCTTCAGTTTTAAATTAATGTCTCTGCTCACCTGAGGTCTCAAACACACCCCTTTGGGAGCAGTCTGATGAACCTCCAAAATCATTTTTTCAGCAGATATTTATTTATGCTTGTTTTGTGCCAGGCACAGGTCCCAGCATAGGGCTGGGTACTGAATACACAGTGAGAATGAAAAAGATCTGGCCCCTGCCCTTATAGAACTATAAAAACATTTTTAAAGCACATACAGAAATGTGTATATAATGGTATGTTTTTATAAGCATTATGAAGAAGAATTAAAGTGCATTAGGAAATGAATCAAAGATGGAATCTTCTCAGAATGAAATCTCAGAGAAGCTTCCCTGAGAAAAATAAACGAATTAGAAATGGGACCCTAATTTAGGTGAACATCAGAATTCTGCCTTGTACAGTGTGAGGATTACCATAAGATTGCTTCCCCTGTGTGCAAAGGGAGCCAGGCATAGCAAACAATTGATTATGTTAATTAGCTAATTTGAATGTTCTGAGTCAGTAGCTTTAGGTGAGCAGAAATCCTGGCTCAGCGGCTGCAGGTGTGCCTGGACCCCTTCTGGAGCTTCTTTGGAAATTCTGTCTCCTTCCATTGGGTAAGTCACTTCAGACTGTCATTGTTCAAGCTAAGAACTACCCATGAAAATGACTTGGAAAAGCCATGTGTCTCAAATGGAGCATTTTATAGTTGCCTAAAGGTCAGGAGTTTGAAAACCTCAGTTTATATTTTAAAACTTAAGGCCATTTGTCTTTGGCAGAATGGGATGGATGCAAAGCAATGTCTTCTGTGATAAAATGCATTTATGTAGAAACTGAAGTTCTTCCAAAGCTTATAGAGCTTAAGAAAATAAAACTAGTAATCGTGGTAATGAAAGTTAAAAACTTTCTTCATTTTAAAAAATTGCCATTGAATGGTCTAAAAACTTCCCATTTTTTTTTTATTTTGAAAGTTTTAAAATTGCAGAGTAGTTAAAAGAACTGTATAGTAAACACCATCACACACTTCATCTAGATTCAGCAATTGTTAATATTTTGCTACATATCGTTTAAATCTATCATCTCTCTCCTGAACAACTTGAATGAAAGTTGCATGAACCATGATACTTTCCCTAAATACCATAATATGCCTCTCTTGAGAATAAGAACATTTCCTTCATATCACAATACCTTTATTACGCTTGAGAAAATAAGCCTTAAGTGTTTTATATAAAATATAGTACATACTTAAATTTTCTATGTTGTCTTAAGAATTCTACTTGCAGTTATTTTGGGGGAATTTGGGATCCAACCAAGATTTTCACATTACATTTGGTTATATATTTCACAAATCACTTTGATCTGGATCTGCCTCTGACTTCTTTGGTTTTCTTTGATTTTTCCTGGCTTGACATTTTTGAAACAGTTTTGTAAAATGCCCCACATCCTGTATCTATCTCATTTTTACCTCATAGTTAGATTCAGCTTAAACATTTTGGCAGGATGGTTACAGGGGTGATGTGTCATCCTCAGGGACACATGTTGTCAGGTTGTTCACTCTTGATAGAGCTAAGTTTGGCCACCCAGTGCAGGGATGACTGACAGATCTCTCTGTTGTAAAGGAAAAATTTTCTCTTTGTCATTAGTAAGTAATCTATGGGGCTTTGAGACAGTGTAGTACCATCCCCCAAAAACATTTCACCTAGTGGTTCTGTCAGCTGTTGTTAATATTTGCTGAAGAAGCAACAAATCTATCTGGGATTAAAAATCATATCTTGGCTGGGGCATGGTGGCTCATGCCTGTAATCCCAGCACTTTGGGAGGCTGAGGCAGGAGGATCACCTGAGGTCGGGAGTTCGAGACCAGCCTGACCAACGTGGAGAAAGTCCATCTCTACTAAAAATACCAAATTAACCGGGCATGGTGGCGTGTGCCTGTAATCCCAGCTACTCAAAACATTGAGGGAGGAGAATCGCTTGAATCCGGTAGGCGGAGGTTGCGGTGAGCCAAGATCACACCATTGCATCCCAGCCTGGGTAACAAGAGTAAAATTCCATCTCAAAAAAAAAAAAAATTATATCTTAACATTCTAGCCCATAATATCAGGATCACCATAACGAAGTTCAGTGAAAATATAATGAAATATGATGTGCTTCCAACCCAAAAAGGAAATTCTTCTATGTTTATTTAGCTAACATTCCTCTACAGATCATAGCTTTTTCATCTTTCATTAATATGTACCTTTTAAATTAATTGAATACATTATGTTCATTAGCTTTTTAATTTTTTTATCATGCACAAATTACTCCAAATTTGGAAGCTCCTTCAAACAGATCCTGTGTTCCTTTGAGATGTCCTCATGCTTTGAGTACTTCCTTACTCTCTTACCAAACAAGATATCCCAGGCTGATCCTGTCTCATTCTGGAATCAGACAGTTCTCTGAGAAGCTCTAGTTCCTTTTATTAGAGAATGGTAGTTTCTAAAAACAATATTCGGGGGCCAGATTTTTCCTTATTTATTGGAGTCCTCATTTCTAAGCCTTTTCTTTGAACAGAGATAGAAAATTAACATGCCAGAATAGGATAAAAGATGTGATATATAACACAATATAATATATTGATGTATTTACACTATCTACGAATCAAACCCAACCCCGCAAGGTTCATTCTCACATTGCCCCATTTCCTGTATGTATCTCTGTTCTCCCACAGTGAAAAGCCCTGATTCCAAACATCAGTACATTTACTTGTTGCCTATAATCCATACAAGAGAAGTTTTAGAATCCATATAGAACTCTGACAAGTTGGAGAGTGCTTCGGAAGCAACATTTCATGACTTCCTACTGACCCCTAGTGTTTACTTTTTTGTTTTCGTAGTTTTCAAGGGATGATCCTTAAAAAGGTGGACAGTTCTGTCTGTATCAGGTTTTCTCAACCTCAGCATGACTGACATTTTGTGCCAATGATTCTTCATCGTGCTGGGCTGCCCTGTGAACTGAAAGGTATTTGGCAGTCTAATCACCTCCATCCACTAGATGCACATAACACCACTCCCTCCGCCACCGTTCCAAGCTGGGATCATCAAAAAGACCTCCAGACATTGCTACCATCCCTCGGAGGTCAAAATCATCCCTGGTTGAGAACCGCTGCTCTACCCGGACATGCATTTACAAAGAAATGCTATTACAAATACTTTCTAAATATGAACACCTAAATCTCTGGTAAAGAAAGTTAGTCATTATGAGAATTTTTTTTTTGTTTGATTCATTTAATGGTGTTTCCCAAGGTGCTCAGGATTACAGAATTTGTTAATGTTAAGTTTGGTCACTTGTTAGGTAGTTTCCAAGCAGAAGAATATTAAAATAATAACAATCGTGGATTAAGAATATACCTTCAAAGACCATTTCATCGTCAAATAGACATGTGAGCTAGACAAGGCTCTTTCTGCTGTGCTGGTAATATGATCTGTCACTGATTATGTTTCCAGTGAGTGTCAGTTTGGCTCATCTCCAAAAGGCATGTGGAAGAATTTCCTTTTTGGTTTGGAAGCACATCATACCTCATTATATTTTAATAGAACTTTGTTATGACTATTCTGATATGGGAAGGGATCAAACTGCAGGAAATATAAATGTGTCGTGCTATATAGGACAAATTCAGGAGCAACTCACAGAATTGCCTGTTTTCTTATCTCCAGAACAAAGTGACATCACTTCTCACAAAGACACAAACTACTAACCTGAACCAAAGGAGGTAAATAGGAGCTGTGATGCCTACAAGCAACAGACATGAATAACAAGAGGAAATAATGACAGAAAATAATAATTGAAACAATGATTAAATTGCAGCTGGGCATGACCCACAGCCCACTTGACCCATGCTGTAGTCTCCCAGTGTGTGATGAACATACAAACCCTCCTGTGTATTGTGGCAGAAGAAATAACTAAAACAGCTATTTTAGATTTTCCAGTGAATTCCCACACTTAGTTCTAATTTTGAGTTAGAGGACAAAGTAATCGTATCTTTAAAGAGCTTAAAATAAGTGACTGAATAAAATAGAAGTAAAGAGAGGTGCTATTCAAATTGTTTAATTGAATTGTTTAATTATTTTGCCAGTGAGCATCAATCCATCAGAATGACTTCAGATGCAGCATTGGAGCATAATGGAGGCCCCTTGCTGTCACAGATGGCAAAATTACTGGATGAAGGGGTGGGGTGGGGGACGGATTTGGAGAAATGGTGCATCAGCAATTTACTGGTATGGGAGTATCACAAGACTTTTGCTTTTAGTCTTCTGTACTGTACAAACCAGCTGAATTTCTGCTCTAAGTACTTACATAATAAAACAAATCCCTCAGCCCAGTTCTAAGTGGGGAGTTCAATGAGTCTCAGAGGTGATGGACAGTTAGAAATCTAATTGATCAGTTATTGACATATAAATGCCTAAATCTGAAACTTTCTCATTTAGGTGGTCATTTCCTAAGTGCTTTGAGATGTAAGCATTGCCCCCAAACCATGTATCAGAGAAACTTTATGGCAACCACTGTCCTTGGAATTATATTTTTGGTCTTTGTTCCTAAATTTTTAGCTAACTGTGATATTATTGTTGCCTCAGAGAAGACGAAATGGAGCTAACACCCAAAATCTCTTTTTGGAGATTTGTAAAAAAGAAATAAAAAAAGAGATCAAGATCATTGAGGCTAAGACCCACAGCTCAGAAATCAGGATTTTGGAGGCTTGGCTGACTCAAGTAGTAGCTTTTCTTGACTAGAAAATGTTTTTAGAGTGGCCAGGGAAGAATTAGACATTATGACCAGATTCCCTGGGCACCGTGATCCTAAATTATGTGGAATATGCATGTCATTTTTACATTCTTGAGGTCCTTACAGATTTATAAAGCAAGTCAACAATGTAGCATCCTTCTGGCTTAATGCAGAACAAAGAAGCTGCATCCCAGGGTCTGGGGATGTAGTTCTTGATAAGCCTACCCCTTGGGGTCTATCTGGGTGACACGGGTCTCAACTGGTTTTTCAAACTCCATCACTTACCTTAGGCTTCCTAACCTCTCTAGGATGGAAATCATAGAGATCCCTCGCTATCACTTACCTCCTCCCCTGCTTTCTCTAAGTACCCTGAATTGGAGCCATGGACCATCCCTTTCTAGTCCGGGCCAGCAGTTCCTTTAGGGTGTACTCACACACTCAACTTTATTGCCGTATTTTTATACGCATACGTTCTCTCTCTAAATCATCCTCACACAGTTCTGAAGGCTTCAAAAAATCTGTCCCTATCAAATTTAACGTTTTCAGATTTCGGAAAATTTCAGGTTAAGATGTATCATGAGGGTGCTGGCATGAGGGTCAGAAGTAAAAGAGATAATGTTTTGAAGAGTGACAAAATGTAAACTAGTATAATATTTGGACATTCGATTTAAGAATAGCATATAAGAACAATGATAAAATAGTATCTCTCCAGTTCCACTAAAAGAAGTTCTCTGGCCAAAATATATCCAGAATGTGTCTCTTAGAATCTTTTCATTTACAAATTCAAACAACTTGCCATCGCTGTCTCCAATGATGTCATTACATGACATAGCCAGTGACTGTTTGATCCCAAGTATGATATGAGCAGCCTTTAAAAACCCTGTGACCAATACAAAGATGATATTTGGTGAACTGTTTTTCTCTCTTAATGATGCATCATAAATATTTTTATTAGTAAAACATGTTGGAAATAATTGTGTCAAGACGTGTAAAGGGGCTTAGAATGTTATTCTTTCTTATCACATCTGAATTTACAACTGAAAACAGCCTTACATGACATAATCATGTCATTTTATGTTATTTATTTATTTATTTATTTATTTATTTATAGTAGCAAAGACCAAGAAAACAAAAAAATTATCTAAAACAAAAAGAGGAATATGGTTTAGTGGATTTTGATGAGTTGACAAGATGGAATCTTATTATTCCATTTAAACAATTTTAGAAGAATTTATATCAACATGGGTAAACGCTTCTTTTCTAATGCTTACTCTAAAATTCAGGTTAAGATGTATCATTTGTGCTGTCATGAGGGTTGGAAGTAAAAGATATAACAGCAATTTGAAGAGTGACAAAATGTAACTAATAGGACGTTTGGACACTTAGATTTAATATAGCATATAAGAAAAATGCTAAAATACTCTCTCTCCAGTTCCATTAAAAAAGGTCTCTGGCCAAAAACTTCAGCCATGGCTGAAAATTGCTATTAATGAACTACACATTTCAGTTAGGGCTTAGTTTTGTTAAAATAAAAATGTAATATCTTGCAGTGCTGAGTTAGGTTTTGGGGGCAGAAAGGCTCCACTGACTGGGAACTCGAAGACGTAATTTGCCTCTCTGGTTACTGCTTCCTCCCCAGTGAAAGAAGTAAGGCTAGCATTAGCCTTGGAAGGTAGTTTTAAGGATTAGTGTGCTGATACATATAAGGCACCTACTACAAGGCCAGGCATTTAGTAGACGCTTAATAAGTTGTTGTTCTTTATTAAATTGTTCCAACCTTCACTCCTGGAAGAAAATAACCCATATAGCTCGGGGTACCTGGTTTTTGCTAAAGGGCTTCTGGCTTAAAATCTGCATAGAACCAAGGTTTTCTAATTTAAGGTTGTTTTTAGACTTCTTTTTTTAAAATTTACTTTAAGTTCTGGGGTACATGTGCAGAACATACAGGTTTGTTTCACAGGTATACACATGCCATGGTGGTTTGCTGCATCCATCACCCCATCATCTACATTAGGTATTTTCTCCTAACGCTACCCCTCCCTATACCTGCAACCCCTACCCCCCGATAGGCCCCGTTGTGTGAGGTTCACCTCCCTGTGTCCATGTGTTCTCATTGTTCAACATCCGCTTATGAGTGAGAACATGCGGTGTTTGCTTTTCTGTTCTTGTGTCAGTTTGCTGAGAATGATGGTTTTTAGACAACAGGTTATAATTCCACCCCTTCCACAAAATGTTAACTCTCACCATCCTTACTCTAGGGAAATGTGTGTTTTTTTTTGGTGGGGGGGAAGGATCTCATACTAAACCAGTTTTTGATGCAAATTATGCCTACACTCACACACACACAAGTATTTCCTCCAACATAGTGTAAGGCTGCTTTCAAGTGAGCAGGTACATTTATTGACCAGTCTCTGGAATTACTTTCCTGGACAAGCCTGACCTCTAGAGGACAGGAGTTGCATGTTACCCACTGAGAGCCAACGCTAGCTACTAAGTTACGAAGCATTAAGGTGCTCTAGAGTCAGACAAGTGCTAGCGTTCACATGATGTGCGTGTAGGATCTTAAATCTGCACCAATGAGCTTGAGCAAAATTCTTTATCTCCTTGATCTTAAATGTGTTTTAAAAACTTTATTGAGGTGTAAGTTGCATAAAATGAGCTGCTCATATTTATAGTAAACCATTTGATTAGTTTGACGATTGTAAATATAGCAATACAATCAGGATGCCCCACTCCCGTCACCTCCTAAAGTTTTCTCATCCCTTCTTGCAGTCCACCCTGCCTCCAGCCCCATCCACTGACAACCAACAGCTTTCTGTCACTATGCACGAGCTTATATTTTCTAAAAGATTTTATCAATGAAATTATATAGCATCTACTCTCTTGTGTCTGACTTCTTTTACTCAGACTGATAATTCTGAGATTAAATTGTGTGTACCAGTAATTTGCTCCATTTTTTCCTGAGTAGTATTCCACTGTCTGGATATACCACATTTTGTTTAACTTGAATGGGATCATAGCCCTAAATGTAAAAAGTTGAAACTGCTAGCAGAAAATCTGGGAGAAAATCTTTGTGAGATCTGAGTGGGCAAGGATTCTTTAAAATATAAAGTGCACAGATAATAAATGAAAAAAGGATAATTGGAGTTTATCAAAAGTAAAAATATTTACTCTTTCAAGTAAACAGAAGGGCAAGTCAGAGATTGGGAGAAAATATTTGTACACATATATCTGATAAAGATGTTATATTCAAAATAATAAACTCAAAGACAAACGTTCAGTTAAAATATATGCAAAATGTTTCAGCAGACACTTCACAGAAGAAAATATACAGATGGCCAGTAAGCACCTGAAGAGCTGGACTGCAACATGAGTTATCAGAGAAATGCTTAATGTATTTTTCATGTCTCCAAAATCGGGTTATGTCTTACTCTTCAGGTGCTTGGAATTGGTGTACTCCTTTTGATGTAAAGTTAATTTTATTTTTAGAAGTAATATTTATTGAGTACTAAGGTTCAAGCAATGATTTGAACACTTTGTGTGCATTATGTTACTTAATTCTCACAAAACTTATGAAGCGAGTACTATAATTAAATCCATCTTTATGGGTGAAGAAACTGAAGCTCACAGAGTGCTTATAACTTGCCCTAGTCCCACAGCTAAAAGATGGCAACACCAGACCTGGAACCCTCTAGCTACCACCATAGCCCGTGGGCTTAACTATTATGCTATTTTAAAAATTATTCCATTGGTGGTGAATGGTCAGTGGAGAATGCCTGAGAAAACAGGTCCTTCTCTGGAGTCCTGATGTTAACTTCTTTTGTTTGAAAACATTTTGAATGTTGCAATATTCTTGGTCATGGTTCACAGCTAAGGGTGATTTTGCCCTGGGTGACATGTGACTGTGTCCAGAGACATCTTTGATGGTCAGACTTGTGGGGAAGGGCTGCTACTGCCATCAATGGTTAGAAGCCAGAGATGTTGCTGAACATTTTACAATGTAAAGGACAGTCCCACGACAAAGAATTACCCAGTCCAAATGTCACCAGTGCTGATGTTGAGAAATCCTGCTTTATATAATATGTGGGACTTAATTATTTATTGATGTCAGTTGAGAATACTGAGATCCTGCAGGAAATTAAAGAAGAAGACATGGTCTCTGATAGCATATAGCTACCAAGCCAACGAGGGAAATAAAGAAAATAACACCACGAACTCTACCACCATTATTATAATAAATATTACAATAGAAAATAATAGAATATTTTAAAATTTTAAACAAGGGGACTCTAGCTGGATAACACAATGAAAAAAATCAGAAAATGGTCCTTGAGAACGAAGTACGGAAGTACTCTACTTCCTCAACAAAAATAAAATTTGGCTTCTTTAGGGCTGATAATAGAAAATAATTCTTGTTTACCAAACTTCATTTTCCTTTTAATTCTCTGAGGTATGATGAGACAAAATATAAATTGTTTAAGGAGACCAAAGGAAAGGCTGTGAAGTCAGCCAAACGGAGTAATGTAAAACTGGATGATGTCTTACAAAATACGCTTGCATTCTGGAACTTGAACACATCCCATCTTGATCTTGGCTGTTCTCCACAGTCAGGGTGTCTCTTAATACCTACCAACCACAATTGCAAATCCAAGCATTTAAATGTCTTTAATGCTGGACCTAGAGAGAAATACAGTTCCCTCCCCCCTCACTCATAGTTACCTCTGAACTGTATTTTTTGTTTTAGTACCTCCTTCACTGGAAGCAGTGATTGACATGTTCACTGAAATCATTTCCCCTCTTACAGTGGCGTGGCCTTAATCTGTAGGCTGAACAGGATAAGTCTCTTAGAATGTAATACCGAGCCCTGCACAGTCATGTCATAGATTCAGATGCGGATTAGCAGAGACAGTGGACTGCGATTGCACCGATGGTGGGATTTTAGACATCATCTAGTTTAATATAGGAGATGATTTCTGTTGACAGTATATTTAGGTGGAATCCATTTCTAACGCCATCTTTTAAGAATAATGCAAGGTCTGCATTAATCATATACAGATTGTCAGAAACTATTGTAGCTAATGGAGAGAAACCGCTGTTAGCACCAGGGAAGCATCATTAGGAGACAAGGTCAAAGGCTGAGCTAGGAATGCAAAGATACGGAAGGATTACGCAAACGGTTGCAATATGTTGATTGTGAGTAACAAAAGAGGGCTTGTGTTGGGGGTCATGAGATATACAGCTTTTGCTGTATCTTATAGCTTTTGGTACGCTGTGTTTCCAGTATCATTTGTTCAAGAAATTTATTAATTTCCTTCTTAATTTCTTCATTGACCCACTGGTCATTTAGAGCATGTTGTTTAATTTCAATATATTTGTATACTTTCCAAAATTTTTTGTTATTAATTTCTAATTTTATTCCATTGTAATCAGAATAGATACTTGATATAATTTCCATTTTAAAATTTTTTTAAAGACTTATTTTGTGGCCTAGCATATAATCTATCGTTGAGAATGATGCCAGTGCTGAGAAGGATGGGTATTCCATAGTCATTGGATGAAATGCTCTGTAAATATCTATTAAGTCCATTTGGTCTATCATGCAGATTAAGTCCAATATCTCTGTTTCTCTGTCTGAATGATCTGTGCAATGCTGAAAGTGGAGTATTGAAGTCTCCAGCTATTATTATATTGTTATTATATTGGGATCTCTCTCTCTATCTCTAATAATATTTGCTTTATATAACTGGGTGCTCCAGTATTGGGTGCATGTATATTTATAGCTGTAATCCCTTCTTGCTTAACTATCATTCTATAATAACATTCTTTGTCTCTTTTCTAGTTGTTATCTTGACATCTATTTTGCCTGATATAAGTATAGCCACTTCTGCTCTTATCTGGTTTCCATTTGCATGGAATATCTTTTTTCCATCCTTTTATTTTCAGTCTATGTGTGTCTTTAAAGGTGAAGGTTGTTTCTTATAGGAAACAGAGAGTTGGGTCTTTATTTTTCTGTCCATTCAGCCACTCTATGTTTTCAGATTAGAGAGTTTAGTTCATTTACATGAAATGTTATTAATAAGCAAGGAAGGGCTTACTCCTGCCATTTTGTTATTTGTGTTATAGATGTTTTGTGGTCACCTCTTCCCTCTGTCTTTCTATCCTGTCTTCCTTTTAGCCAAGGTGAGTCACTCTGCTGATATGTTTTAATTTCTTGCTTTTGATTTTTTTGTGTGTTGTAGATTTTTTTGAAATTTGATGTTACCATGAGGCTTGCAAATAGTATCTGCAACACATTATTTTAAAGTGATGACAATCTAGCACTGATTGCATAAACTAACAATAAGTACAGAAAAAAACTAACAAGAACTCTACACTTTACCTTTGTCCCCCACATTTTAACTTTTTATTTCCTCTATAAGTATCTGATTGTACTTTCTATGACTTAGAAGTTGTAATTATTGTTTTAGATAGGTTCATCTTTTAGTCTTTCTACTCAAAATATGAATAGTTTACACACCACACTTAGAGTGTTAGAATATTCTGTGTGTTTCTCTGTACTTACTATTACTCGTGAGTTTTGTACCTTCAGGTGATTTCTTATTGCTCATTACCATCTTTTTCTTTCAGATTAAAGAACTTCCCTTAGCATTTCTTGTAGGGTAGAGCTACAAGTGTTAATGAAATCCCTCAGCTTCTTTTTCCTAGCCCCTCTGGGAAATGCTTTATTTCTTCTTCATATTCGAAGGATATTTTCACTCAATATACCATTCTAGGATATAAGGTTGTTTTTTCTTTTCTTTTAGCAGTTTAAATATGTCTTGTCGCTCTCTCCTGGCCTGTAAGGTTTCCATTGAAAAGTCTTCTGCCAAACATATTGAAATTCCGTTGTATACTATTTTATTCTTTTCTCTTGCTGCTTTTAGTATCCTTTCTTTGTCCTTGACTCTTAGGAATCGGATTATCAAATATCCTGAGATAGTCTTATTTGGGTTCAGTCTGCTTGGTATTCTGTGACCTTATTGTACTTGAATATTGATATCTTTATCTAGGTTTGGGAAGTTATCATAACTTTGAATAGACTTTCTACCCCAGTCTCTCTCTCTACCTCCTCTTTAAGGCCAATAACTCTTAGATTTGCCCTTTTGAGGCTATTTTCTAGATCTAGCAGGAGTGCTTTATTCTTTTTTATTATTTTTCTTTTGGCTCCTCTGACTGTATTTTCAAATAGCCTGTCTTCGGTCTCACTAATTCTTTCTTCTTCTTGGCCAGTTCTGCTTGTAAGAAACTCATGCATTTTTCAGTGTGGCAATTGCCTTCTTCAATTCCAGAATCTTTGCATAATTTTTAAAAATTATTTCAATCTCTTTGTTAAATTTATCTGACAGCATTCTGAATTTCTTCTCTGTGTTACCTTGAATCTCACCGAGTTCTCCCAAAACAGCTATTCTGTATTCTCTGTCTGAAAGGTCACATAGCTCTGTTTCTCCAGGATTGGTCCCTGGTGCCTTATTTAGTTTGCTTGGTGAGTTCATGTTTTTCTGGATGCCCTTGATGCTTCTGGATGGTCATAGTGTCTGGGCTTTGAAGTATTTATTATAGTCTGTGCTTCCGGGCTTGTTTGTACCTCTCCTTCTGGGGAGGGCTTTTCGGATATTCAAAGTGACTCTTTTGTCATTGCAGCTGCATCTGGATTAAGGCATGACCACAAGCCCAGTAACACTGTGGCTCTTGAAGATTCACAGACATACCATCTTGGTGGTCTTCAATAAGATCTGGAAGAATCCTCTGGATTATGAGGCAGAGACACTGGTTTTCTTCCCTTACTTTCTCCCAAACAGATAGAGACTTACCGACTTACTCTGTGCTGAACTGCCTGGAGCTGGGGGAGAAGTGACACCAGCACTCCAATTGCCACTACCCCTGGGACTATGTTGGGTCCAACCTAAAGCTCACACAAGAGTGAGTCTTTCCCACGGCCTGCAGTAACTACTTCCTGGCTGCTGTCTGCATTTGCTCAAGGCACTAGAGCGCCACAATTAGGAGGTGGCAAAGCCAGATAGACTTATGTACTTCCTTTCAGGGTGGTGAGTCATCTCTGGCTCTGGGTGGGTCCAGATATGCCATCTGGGAACCAGGCCCTAGAGTCGGAAATCTTAGAAATCTACCTGGAGGGTTATTCCATTGTGGCTGAGCTGGCACCCAAACCACAAGAGAAAGTCCCCTTTCCACAATCAGAGGAGCCTCTCTCCATGGCTGTCAGTGCCTAGGCTCACAGCAAGGACTGCCAGGCCAACCCTAATGTTCAAGCCCAAGGGCTTTTCAGTAAGCTTGTGATGATAAATGCTGTCAGGACTGGGACTTTCTTGTCAGGGAAATGGGCTCCTCTCTGGCCCAGGGCAGGCCCAGAGATGCTATCCAAGATCCAAGGCCTAGAACTGAGGACCCCAAAAGCCTGCAGGGTGCTTTAACCCATTGTGGCCAAGTTGGTACCTAAGGTGCAAGACAAAGTCTTTTCTACTTTTCCTTCTTCTTTTCTCAAGCAGAAGGAATCTCTTCCTGTAGCCACCACAGCTGGGAACGTGCCGGGTCACACCAGAAGCCAGCACAGGCCCAGCTTCCCACGGGTGCTTCTGCTGATTATTCAGGCCCAAGGGCTGTTTAGTCAGCCGCTGATAAATCCTGCCAGGACTGGGTCCTTCCCTTCAAGGAAGCGGTTCCCTTCTGGCCCAGGGTGTGACTAGAAATGTCATCAAGGAACTAGGGTCTGGAAAAGAGACCTCAGGACCCTGGATAGTGCCCTACTGTGGCTGAGCTGGTTTCCAAGTTGCAAGACAAAGTCCTCTTTACTCTTTGCTGTCATCTCCTCAAGCAGAGGGAAGGACCCTCTCCCAGATCTTAAATCTTAACTGCCTAGGACTGGGGGAGAGGTGATGCAAGCACTCCACTGGCCACCCTGGCTAGTGGCTCACTAGGTCATGTGCACCCCCTGTCCAGTGGTTCTGAACCCAGCACAATTCCAGGACTTTCCTGGGAATTTGCAGTCCTTGAGGCTGAGACTGCTTTTCAAGTTTATTTAGGACTTCACAGCACTTTAGTATGCAATGGTGAGGCTTTCCAGAACTCAGGTTCCAACCACTGAGATAGGTGATTCTTCTCTAGCTAGGGCTAGTCTAAATGCTCCCTCTATGGGCATCAGCTAAGTTCTGCCCAGTGTCGGTGACACTGAATTTCAATGCAAATCCCACAATTGCTACATTCTCGCCTTCCAAGAGCACATATTCTCTCCTGCCATGTGGCCGCTGCTGGGGGAAGGGGAAGGGTGTCATCAGCAATTCAAGACTGTCTCTTCTACGCTCTTCAGTTCCTCTTTCAGTGATATAAAGTTAAAACCAGATACTGTGATGGCTTACCTGATTTTTGATTCTTATAAAGGTGCTTTTTAATGTGGATAGTTGTTTAATTTGGCTTCTTGTGGGAAGAATGATTGTGAAAACTTCTATTTGGCCAGATTGCTCTGCCTCCACTTTGAGATAATTTTTAAAAGCAAAATTAAGGGAAAATTAAAACCTGAGAGAATATTTGCCACCCAAAACAACATACAAACGGTTAATATTCTTTACCTAAAAAGAATTCCAGCATATCAGTATTTTTGAAAAATTGGGTAGAAAAAAGGAAAGAAATATACAATGGACATGACAGAATAATTTACTGAAGACAAACAAGTGGTTAATAAAAGTGAAAAATCTTTATCATTTTAGTAGTACAATAAATGTAGCTAAAACAATGAGATGATATATTTTATTTATTAAGTGATTTTTAAAAAATTATACCTTAAGTTCTGGGATACATGTGCAGATCGTACAGTTTTGTTACATAGGTATACAAGTGCCATGGTGGTTTGCTGCATCCATCCTCTCATCATCTACATGAGGTATTTCTCCTAATGTTATCCCTCCCTAATCCCCTCACCCCCTTCTCTCTCTCTCTCCTAGCCCCACTGCCCCCCAACAGGCCCTGGTGTGTAATAGTCCCCTCCCTGTGTCCACGTGTTCTCACTGTTCAACACCCCCTTATGAGTGAGAACATGTTAGGTTTTCTGTTCCTTACTAGTTCTGACAATTGCAACTTAATCAATTATTTATTTAGTCAGGAATTCATTTTAAGGTACCTACCATATTTCAAATGCACTAAAAATACAGAGATAAATACAAAATTTACAGTCTTTTGAGGAGAATAAAATAAGTTGGGAGATGGTCATTTAAGACTTTAATTAATGTCATGAATTCTGATGATGATGGAGAAAATAGGGAATATGACTGCATTTATGGAGCCACTTCCATGTGCCCAATACTAAATATGAATAAATACTTTTTATATTATTGTATTTAATTTTCTCACAAAAACTAATGTTAGATCATATTAAACCCCATTTTACATATAAAGATATGAGAGAGGTTAATAAATTGCCTCAATATTATCCAGGTAATTTGGAGCAGACATTTATACTTGATTGGGTTTATGTTAAGAGACAGTTGATAAGAATGGGCCTTGGAGTCCTCGGTTTGAGTCTCAGCCTCTGACTCACTCGCTGTGTAACCTTGAGCAAGTGCTTTAATATATTTAAGCTCCATTTTTCTCCTCCACAAAATGGTGTAATCATAGTACTGATACATATGGTTATTGAACAAATTAAATTAGATAATATAGCTAAATCGCTTAGTACCGTGAATGCATAGGGTAATGTGCAATTTCCGAATTGTCATTATGCACATAGAATACTATTCATCGCTATATTTTTATAAATTGACTCAAAGCTTCTGTTCTCTTCACTGTTAAACACACTGTCTATATATAAGCACAAAAATAACGGTGTGCAAAGGAGGTGGTTACCTCGGCCCAGCATTGATAGAAGAGGGCTGTGGAGGGGAGGGAGGAGGAAAGATCTGGAGTGAATTCTGCAGGGCCGACAGTGAAAGGGCAGAGAATGATGAGGATGGCATTGAGTAGGTGGGGAGGTCAATTTCGTACTGTGAAAGATAATTCCATTAAATTCAATTTAGCTTACATCTGCTGAATACTTACATTGCTCAAAGCAGAGAGAACTATGATTTAACTTCCACGGTAGAATTACAGTGTAGTGAGCAAGATAGACAGATACACCACTATCTGTTTGAATTTGGGGCAAGGGAACCAAGTGTATGTGGTGAGGGGTTTTGAGAAGTTCTCATCCTTCCAAGGAAACGGTAATATCAAAATGAAGGAGCAAGACAAACTAAAAGATAGAAAAGTCTTTATCAAAAAGAAAGAAAAAAAAGAAACCAAACGAGAAATTTCAGAATTGTCAAAGCCAAAGGATCTCAAAAACAATCATTAAACCTGGGACGTGAGACTAGAAACTGGGAGTCTGAAAGCTAGAAATGTGTTGAAACAAGTTGAGAGTAGCTGGGTGGGGTGGGAATTGGGAGAGGCAAATATTTTACACAATTGTTTGTGCCCATGCATGAGTTTTATGAAACTAACATAACACGTGTTGATTTATGTAATGTAAATCTTTGTTTAAAATTGAATTAAAAATTATGAACGGCTTTTCGTTAAGTTAGAGGAATACGTTGAGTTAAGGAATGAATGTTCACAATCTCCACCACAGGTCTGCCTCTCTCTATTCTCTTTGCTTCTATTATGTGGGAAGGTTTCTTGCTTCACGGATTAGTTTCTAGGCAGGAGAGGTCGAGTCATGTGTATAACACAGAGGGTAAGTTAATGGAGTCATGTGTATAACCCAGAGGGTAAGTTTATGGATCTAATTAACAGCTAATAGAAAGAAGGGAAAGGAAGAGGTCTGAGGAATTTTTGGAGAGCAAGGGGTTTAGGTGCCTGAGAGGGCATGTGAAAGCAGGGAGCAAAGGGAGACCTCAAAGACGGAAGGCAAGAGGGAGAGGCAAAGGCCCCGCACACGCTGCTGTTGACAGAATTAGAAAAGAGTTGCAAAGGGGTTTTTTACAGGCTGTTACAGAGCTCTCAACTGGAAATCCTCTTTCTTCCAAGAGATGGAAGCAAAGACTGCAATTGCTTTTAAATTATTTCTGGTTTGCTGGACTATCCAGACAAGATGCATTGCAACCTGCATGTTTCCGTTGGGGTTAGCAGAACTCAGATGGCTCCATCTCTTGGGGAATAGATTTCAAAGAAAGATCCAGAAACAGAAAGCTCTAGAAAAGGAAAGCATAGGTAACTTCAGAAGAAAACTGTGTGCAAAATGACCAAGATTTCCAAATTTACATGAATCCATTGATAGTGGAAAAAACAATGACTTTCATGTACTTGTGTCATATTCATGGGGTCATGCCATAGCTTCGGATGTGACTAAAGCAAAAATCAGAAATACAGCTTTTTTTTCTGTTAGGGAGACCAGGTTTCTTCAAGGTTTTTATTATTTGAGAATGAAACTATAGCCAGATGGAATGACCATGTTATTAATGATCTCAAGATACAATTTTTTCCCATACTCAAAGTGCTTCGTTATATAAGAAGCAAGGAAGAAAGTCAGTTTTTGCTTCTACGCTAACGAGGTTTCATAATCTATTGTAAAAGCCTGATGCAGGCGGGGTGCAGTGGCTCACGCCTGTAATCCCAGCACTTTTGGTTGCTGAGGCAGGTGGATCACTGGTAGTCAGAAGTTTGAAACCAGCCTGGTCAATATGGTGAAACCCCATCTCTAATTTAAAAAAATACAAAAATTAGCTGGGCTGTAGTGGGCTATAATGCACCTGTAGTCCCAGCTACTTGGGAGGATTAGGCAGGAGTATCGCTTGAACTCAGGAGGCAGAGGTTGCAGTGAGCTGATATCGCACCATTTCACTCCTGGGCGACAGAGACAGGCTCCAAAAAATAAAAAATTTTTTAAAAACCTGAAGCAATAAGCAGAACTGAACTAGAATGGGCCAATGCTACAAGAAACTAGGAAACAAATGAAATGGCAGAATCAGCAGAGGCAGACAGCAATGCAAGGTGTAAAATAGAAACTCCCTTGCCACTCCAGTGGATAGAAAACAGTTTTAGACAAACATCCTTTGTCATTACTTTCACTCCTTTGAACACTAAAATAAGATGCCTCAAACCTCTCCTCAAGATTGGAAATTGCCACTTGAGCAAAACTTTTGTTACCTTTTTATAGCTTATATTTGTGTGGGACCAATATCAATTGCATATAATTCTGTTTTTCGTACTGTTCGTAGGGACCGCAACGTACATTCACTTTCTCTCCCATTTCTTCTTATACTTGCAACCATTTGGAGAAAACCATAAAAAAATAAGCTTTTATGAATGTTTTCTTTGAAATGTCCCGTGCAAATGCGTTGTTCTTAGAATGATGAGGCTTCCTACCACATGTGTGCTCACTGGGCCTGCATTCCAAAAATGTTGCAAGAATGTGTGCACTGCTGTTTTGCCACATCACAGCAGTTGCGTGATGTGCTGCCATGACCAATAGGCAGGAAATGGGGTTTGCGTGTGGAGTGAGCGTCCGGTCTTTCCCCAAGGTTAGAAAGATAACGGTATGAAGGAGGAGTCCTAGGTCAGCAACTCTTGTGTTGATGTGGCCATTACTAGATGCTCTGCTGGTCTTTCCCGGATGGTAGAGGGCAAGGCAAAGAGGAAGGAGCTGGAGGTGGGGGGAGGTGGGGCCGCAGCTGATGCCTTCAGCACAGAACCTATGGTTAAAGGAGGAGGAGTGGGGACATTTGTTACTGAACCTTCTATACCACCTAGAGATCCCAAAATAGTATTTGGGTGGTTTTGAGGTGAGGGAGCAAAGGAGCCAGCCCTGTCCAGCCTGGTATTTGAGTATGATGAGGGCTCAGGTATTGCTCCAGCCCCATAATCAGAAAGTCAGGTAAGGTTTTAAGTCAACTCTATCAAGACATTTGATTCAATCATGCAATCAATGATTCAGCCTAAGTTGAATTATCACTTGCTGTGTGTCAGGCACTCTCTGGGTGCTGGGAAACATCAGTACGTAGTCTCTTAATTTAGAATTTTTCTGCCAGAGTCACTTTCTTATTAGGTTCCTTTAGATCCAAGAACAACTTAGGAGGAGGCTGTCTGTTTTAGGTTGAATTCTCCTGAAAGCCAACTTAAGCCCAGGATTCATGTAGTTCTTTCCAAAGGAAGTGTCCCCAGGAGAAACCAGAAAGGGTGCAAGGCAAGTAGCACAGGGAAGGCAAAGAAGCCAAAGTCCCAGATGTGACTGATCCCTCTGAAAGCTCTAGGGGGTGACATCTTTCTTTAAGATTTTTTTTTTAAATTGTACTTTAGGTTCTGGGGTACATGTGCAGATCATGCAGGATTGTTGCATAGGTACATACATGGCAAGGTGGTTTGCTGCCTCCATCCCCCCATCACCTATATCTGGTATTTCTCCCCTCATTATCCCTCCCCACCCTTCTCACACCCTGCTGTCCCTCCCCTATCCCCCTGCTACTGATAGCAATGTATGATGCTCCCCTCCCTGTGTCCATGTGTTCTAACTGTTCAACACCCACCTATGAGTGAGAACATGCAGTGTTTGGTTTTCTGTTCTTGTGTCAGTTTGCTGAGAGTGATGGTTTCCAGATTCATCCATGTCCTTATGAAGGACACAAACTCATGATTTTTTATGGCTGCGTAGTAGTCCATGGTGCATATATGCCACATTTTCTTTATCTAGTCTATCAATGATGGACATTTGGGTTGGTTCCAGGTCTTTGCTATTGTAAACAGTGCTACAATGAACATATGTGTCATGTGTCTTTATAATAGAACAATTTATAATTCTTTGGGTATATACCCAGTAATAGGATTGCTGGGTCAGATGGTATTTCTATTTCTAGGTCCTTGAGGAATCGTCATACTGTCTAACATCCTTGAGAATTTGTATCATACCAGAATAAAATAATTGGACTTTTGAATTCCCACATCAGTCAACTATTGGCTATGAGCTTACCATGAGAGATGTAATACATATGGCACTTCCAATTTACATACCAGAGATGTGGCTCTAGCACTGAATGGAAATACTCTGAATGTTGCAGGTGCAAGCCAGCAACAAAGCAGACAGAAGCATGTGGACAAGGCACCAACATTGTCCACTACACCCTGACAGTGGGAAGTTATAGATAGGGTGAAGAGAAAGAATACACACACACACACACACACACACACACACACACACGGTAGAGACTTACTACTCAAAGTGTGATCCTCAGACCAGCAGCATCTGGCCGAATGGTGAGCTATCACCTTCCAGGCGCTTTAGAAATTCAGAATCTGGCCAGGCGCAGTGGCTCGTGCCTATAATCCCAGAACTTTGGGAAGCCGAGAAGGGCAGATCACTTGAGGTCAGGAGTTTGAGATCAGCCTGGCCAACATGGTGAAATCCTGTCTCTACTAAAAATAAAAAAATTAGCCAGACATGGTGATGCACACTTGTAGTCCCATCCCAGCTACTTGGGAAGCTGAGGCAGGAGACTTGTTTGAACCTGGAGGGGCAGAGGTTCAAACAGTGAGCCAAGATTGTACCACTACACTCGCATCTGGGTGACAGAGCGAGACTCTGTCTCAAAACAACAACAGCAACAACAAATGCAGAATCTCAGGTCTTGTAAAAGACCTGGTTCATCAGAATCTCATGTTAATAACATCTCCCCAACTTTTGTATGCACGTTAATTTTTAAGAAGCTCAGCCCCAGAGTGTTATAAAACATAATTTGCTGACTTTGGGACCGCAGGAAGAATAAGCTTCCAAACAAGAGCTGCAGTGTGTGTCCAGGGAAGGTTCTCAGTCCGAAGATTCCTTGGGCCTAGCAATGAAACCAGGGGGAATGAAAAGCTTTCCCAGCTGGAAGCAGGGTGGTGCTCTCTTTCCTACTTGGTGCAATTGTTCCAGGTTTGCAGGTCCCAGATTCTAAGACTTTGCAGTCTTCTTTAGTTCACTTGGAACTGATATCTTTTGGAGTTGGTGAGTTTTGGGGGGCTTTGTGGAGAGAGGCTGAGGAGGGATTTGGGTGTGGGCACAGGAAAGAGCAAATATAACATAAGGCAAGATTTAGAGCTGACCATACAATTTAAGCTTGAAAAGCATTTGGAAAGTCACAAGTAAATCACTCAACTTAGATATGCATCATTAAGGAGTCATGACACAACTCACACAAGAAGGGACTGTGGTAAAATATGGTAGCCGCAAAAAGCCCCCCCCCTCCGCCAAATTTAAAATGTCTCTTCCATAATGTTGGAAATTCCTATTAGTCACAATTGGGGTCAGTTAACTAACAGGGATATCATTGTCTTAGGGGGGCCATTGCAAGGAATTTTGGGAAACATCTGGTTAAAGACAGCAAATTAAAGACTCATTTAACTTCAGGTCCCTTCTAAAATCAGACAATAAATTAGCAAAATTTTCTTATTGTTGCTACTGTGGTTTTAAAGTATTAACCTAGGAAGATAAAGGGAATTGGAGAGAATACAGCAGCCATCCCTTTTTGAATGCTGAAAAGTAGATTGGTTATTATGAATGGTAGAACCAAAAAAGTTTGATACTAGAAAAGAAAGCTATTTGAAAAGTAGAAAATAAATTTAATTTACTCATGTAATATTTTTAAAACTGAAGAATTAATAGCAAGCACCTCAGGAATGAAGGGTTGAAAACAAGCTAAAAACAAAAAGATAAGCATTCCAACGGAGAAGCAGTTGAACTGTCAGATCCCCTCACACACTCCACAAAGTCCGCATAGCAACCTTTCCCTGCAGGAAGGCAGGTGATGGAGCTTGATTCTCCAGGGAGAGTAAAATAGAGGGTGATAGTCCGGATTGCAGTACAGCAGACAGAGATAGGATCACGGGTGCCATACTGAAAACGGAGGAGTAAATAAAAGCTTAATTTCTGAATTTTTATATCTGAATTCTTATATAGGCCCTACTGGATTCCAGAAATCTGGCAGCCATCATTTTCCAGGGATAACATTGGAATAACTTTCTCAGGGATCCAAAGATAAGAACAATGGGTATGTCCCCCAAAAAAAGAGCCCAGCTAGATCATCCTACATTCAACACTTTTCTCCCCTCTTCCTAGATTCCCTTCCAAACAGAACTTCCAATATGCCTTTTCAGGGTCCCATTCTAAAATGAGTAGACCACAGAAGGATTTAAGGAGCCTATCTAAAAGGGAAGTAGGACACCGAAGTACTTTTTAGGTTGAAGATGCTTCTCCCAGGAGTTGCCAGAGGAGCTAGAAAACACAACCCAGAAGGGTGGAAGAGTTAGTGTTCCACACAACAGATGCGAACCAGTGAGGGGCGGGATCTACAATAAACCTGTAGATAAAGTCTTCTCTTTTTTTTAATTGTAAAGGACTCTTCCAGGGTGCTCTATTCCCATGCTGCTTCTCTAAGATGTCCCGTGTGTATGAATATTTGGCTGGTTTTTCAAGGTGTAGCCATCTAGGTAGTGAAGCACTTGGTATCAGTTTTCCTTATTTTGCATCACCTCTGTTCTTCTTTCACTCTTGATGCCATGGAATTGCACTCTAAAATAACCATTAGAATGCCAGATTTGCCTTAGGCTCTTTTGTTGGGTAACACAAAATAATATACTTGGGGACCTGAATGAGCGCATGGAGTAGACCACTCATCCTCTGCCTACTGACTCCCATTAGACCACAGGGTAATTGAAAATGACATTTTATTCTATTAAAGGATAGGCAGATTTTACTCTTTATTATGGGAACTTCTAAATGGAGACAAAAGAAGAGATAATAGTTTAATTAACCTCAAGGCACTCCTTAACTAACTTCAATAATTATTATCCCATAACCTCTCTTGTTTTATCTATGTGACCACTTTCTTTTTCCCTCTACTTTGATTATTTTGAAGCAAATCCTAGGCATCATTTCATTTTATCCACAAATATTTTAATAAATCTCACTAAAGGACTCTTTAAAATTATAACACAAATTATAAAAACAATCTCTTTATAGTATCAAAAAGCCATTGTTTAAATTTCTCCACTTGATTTTTAATTTTGTCTTTTTGGTTTATTCAAATCAGAATCTAAATAAGTTCTACAAATTGCATTTTTGATACAGGTCTTATTTCTTTTAATCTAGATCTTCCCCCTTTCTTTTTGTCTTTCAATATAGTTTTTGAGGAAAATGAATAATTTGTCCTACATATTTTCCCACAAATTTCCATTTTTTTGTTGATTTCATCCTTGTGGTATTATTTAACATATTCCTCTCTTCCCTTGCATTTCCTATGAACTAGCAATGGGAAAATGACTTGATTAGATTCGATCTTCCTCCCTCCCACCTTCCACCTTCCCTCCCTCCCTCCCTCTCTCCCTGCTTCCTTCCGTTCTTCCTGCCTGCCTGCTTTCCTTCCTTCCTACCTTTCTCCCTCCCTCCATTCCTTCCTTTCTTCCATTTTTACATTTCTTCCTTCCTCCCTTCTTTTCTGTTTTTTTTTTTTTTTTTTTTTTTTTTTTTTTTTTGGTCAAAAATAGTTCATGTGGGAGGGGGGTTATACATGTCCATCAAGAGACATTAATGTCTGGTTGGCTTTCCTTTTGTGATATTAAGATTCAGCATTGAAAGCATGTTTGGCCAACCTGACATTATAAAATTTCTTTTTGCCTTTTAACCTAATGGACTTAGCAGTAATTGAAGATAGGAAATAGACCCTTTACTTTGTTATAGATTGCAAAATGGTGATGTTTTAATTTTGTCAATTGTTCTTCATTTACTAGTTATATTTCTAGGAAGAAGATCTCTCCTCAAGGAAAAGTATGATGAATATTTTAATAATTTACATCATTTACCAGTTTTCAGAATAATAATCTGGTCTATAGTATCATCTGAATTTGACTAATGGAGTTTTATATTTTTTGCCTGTATCATTTTTAAGTCATGGACTTCAATAGATTTAAAATTTTAAAATTCACTTCAGCTATGATTGTCTTTCATGCTCAAAGTTCCTAACTTTTTCAATTGGCTTCTATGTCTTTGTGACAAGACCTTAGTATGCTTCCATGGCCTCTTTGCTTGCTGGCACAACAGGATGATTCCAACTCATCTTCTATAATACCTGCCCCAGACCTAGAATTATTTTCAAGTATCCCTCATCCTCTATTACAAATTTAAAATTCTTTGTTGTTTTAACTTCTAAGTTCAGGGGTAAAGTGCAGGTTTGTAACACAGGTAAACCTGTGTACAGATTATTTCATCACCCAGCTATCAAGCCTAGTACCCATTAGTTATTTTTTTCTGATCCTCTCCCTCCTCCCAGCCTCCACCCTCTGAGAGGTTCCAGCATGTGTTGTTCCCTTCTATGTGTCCATGTGATCTCATCATTCAACTCCCACTTATAAGTGAGAATACGAAGTATTTGGTTTTCTGTCCCTGTGTTAGTTTGCTCAGGATAATGGCCTCCAAGTCCACCTATGTCCCTGCAAAAGACATGATCTCCTTCTTTTTCATGACTGCATTGTATTCCATGGTGTACAAATACCACATTTTCTTTACCCAGTCTATCATAGATAAGAATCCCTAGTCCTCTTTAGAGGCAAAAGTTTTGTAACTTAATATAGGAGAATATTTTTCTGAGATTGGGATAGAAAAAAAAATTTTTTTAAAGCTGGAGTCTTTCTCTGTCACCCAGGCTGGAGTCCAGTGGCATGACCTCAGCTCCCTGTGACCTCTGCCCCCCAGGTTCAAGCGAGTCCCACCTCGGCCTATTAAGTACCCTGGATTACAGGCACCTGCCACCACACCCTACTAATTTTTGTACTTTTAATAGAGACAGGATTTCACCATGTTTGCCAGGCTTGTCTTGATTCCTGACCTCAAGTGATCCGCCTGCCTTGATCTTCCAAATTGCTAGGATTAGAGGTGTGAGCCACCGCACCTGGCCAAAAAAACTTTTTCTAAGACACAAAATGCTAAGCATGTACAAAAGTATATATGAATATGACAGCATCAAAAGCCATCTTAAATGAAAGTTTAAAATGGCAAATTAGAATATTTTTGCAACCTATACAGCTAGCAAAGGTTAAATATCTAGTACATATAAAGAAGTCCCATAAGTCAACAAAAAGACAAATAACAACAAAAAAAAAATGCCTTTCAAATTCTGCCCTCAAAAACTTTTAAGTAAAAATTTCACAGAATAGGAAATACACATCATCATGATATTATGAAATAACAAGAGCTGTTCAATCTCTTCAGCAGTCAGAAAAAAGCAAATCAGGACGTGCCACCTTATACATACTATAATAGCTTGTCAAAATTAAGAGATTTGACAAAATTAAGTGCTGGAGGGGTATATATTGGAGATATCTTTGTATATTGTTGATGGGAATATGTATTTTAAAAAGCATATCAGAAAACAAAAACTAGAAGTAACCTAAATATGTATTGATAGAAAAAAATGGATAAATAAATTATGATACTTTAATTCTTTCAATGGAGTAGCAATGAAAAAATGAAATATACCTACAGGAAATAACTGGCTGAATTTTGAAAATATAACGTAGAAAGCTCTAGAGGACTTGTAACAATTTAGTAAACAATTTGGCATTGTTTTCTATATACACTAGTGAAACCCTTCCATTTCCTGTGCACATGTTCAGAGTTTCTCTAGAGGAGTCCAAATCCCACAGCATATGGCTCACCACATGTTTTTTTATTACAAATTATATATTTATTTATTTATTTTTATTATACTTTAAGTTCTGGGGTACATGTGCAGAACACGCAGGTTTGTTACATAGGTATACATGTGCCATGGTGGTTTGCTGCATCCATCACCCCGTCATCTACATTAGGTGTTTCTCCTAATGCTATCCCTCTCCTTCCCCCCATCCTCTGACTCTCCCTCTCTGAGTCTCCACCCCCCCGACAGGCCTCAGTGTGTGATGGTCTCCTCCCTGTGTCCATGTGTTCTCATTGTTCAACACCCACTTAAAAGTGAGAACATGCAGTGTTTGGTTTGCTGTTCTTGTGTCAGTTTGCTGAGAATGATGGTTTCCAGCTTTATCCATCGATGACAGACTGGATAAAGAATATGTGGCATCACGTGTTTTTCGCAGGTGAAATTGTGTTGGGACACAGCCATATCCACTTGGTCATGTCTGCTTGCCTATCACAGGGCAGAAATGCGTGGTGGAGACGAAGACTAAGATATTTACTATCTGACCCTTTTACCAAACAAGTTGGCAGTCACCATGTTTAGAATATTTATAAGGTTTTGCTCAATTTTTATAAAGTTCACACACAAGCAATACTCAGCAATACACTATCTGGGCAGGCTTTCATGGATAAAGATATGAAAATAAAACTAGGGAAGAATGACTATAAATTCAGAAAAGTGTTTACTTCAGGTAAGGAAGGAAAGGCTGATTTCTTTCTTTGGGAGAAATCCACAGTAAATGGAAGTTAATAGAAATATTCCCTTCTATGCATTAATCAGTATGTTAGAAATATTAAAAAATTAAGAAGACAAAAGGAAATAATTCAAGAAAGTTCTCTGAGACTAAATGACATGAGCTTACAGATGAAAAGAGCCCACTAAATGCCAGTAAAGTGGATAAATGTAAGCCTACCCCAAGACACACCATAGCAAAATTTAAGAACATTGGAAACAGAGGGTCTGTAGGCTTCCAGAGACGAAAATAAAGGCACAGATTAAACATCAGATATTAGAATGACATTGGACTTCTAACAGCAAGACTAGAGGCTAGAGTATGATTAAAAAAGGGGTCTTTAATTTTGGAGCAATATTTTTAAATCTAGGATTCTATATATCACCCAATTACCAATTTGGTAAAAGAGAAAGAAGCAGCATTTTTAGACATTTATGATCTTAGAAAGCCTTTTCTCCATGTCTTTTTTTTTCTCAAGTAGCTACTAGAGCATGTGCTGCTTAAAAATGAGTCAAGGAACCATGAAGAGGATGGTAAAAGATATAGGAAAAAGAGAAGACAATCCAAGAGAGGGATAAAGGGATCCACCTCGGGATTCTGCATTATCTTTAGCAGTCAGACTTTCTGAGGCCTAAAGAGCAACCCTGTTCAGTCTGAAGCCAGTCAGAGGCTCTGAGTGTGATTATTTTAAGGAAATGAAATTGATTAGATATTTCGAGCATTTGAATGTGTTAAAATAAGACTTGTCCAGCTAGGATAGGCTTCATGGCCAAGTTGGTGATAAGTATATAAAACATTAAGCAAATTTTTAAAAAATCTGAGATAATGCTAGGAAAATATAATGTGCAGAAAGTAAAATTACAGAATATGGCCAAGCAGTGAATTCCATGCACATAATCATGATAATGTAAACTAAAAATATTGATCAAAGTTTGGTATTACTATAGGTATATTTGAAATACGGCAGGGTGGGAAATGTTCACATGTGAATGAGAAATAGTCAATTCCTAGAGCTCTTTAAGAAGTAGCAATATAATCATGTTCTTTAGAGATACAGAGGTAAATACCAAAAATTAAAAAAGCATTAGCTGAAGTAGTTTTAAAAATTGTCTTGAAGAGTGAGAAATGAGAAGAAAAATACTGTGCATATTTGGTTTTAATTAAAATTTAAAAACAAATTGCAATAATAACAGTGTAAAACTAAAGCTCACACATTAAATATGATCATCTTCCTCCAGTCTAACCAACTAACCAACCAACAAACCAAATAGAGTAATACCTGGAGTTGGCCCTTTCCTTAATAGAAATTAATTAAACAAGTCTGTCTGAACCCACAAAGATGAGGTATCATCTTTTGTAACCTCTTCAGCACATTACACAATCCTTGAATGCACGTGAAGTTTGTTGCTCCAGAAACAAAGTGCTGATGTCAGCTGAGATAAAAAGAAAAAAGAGCAGCATCTGCTGATAGTTGTAAACTGGACTGAAACAGACCATGTTACTCTCCTAGAAGACATAAAGACATAATGTCACAGAACACCAGTCTCAGATAAATTGCAAACCTCAGACAAGTTTACTCTGGGGACCATGATAAAATGAGACAAGATGAGATCATTTCATAATTTTGTCTACGTGCAGATAAACACATCAATGTACCACCCATAAAATACCAAATATCCACTGTCTCACCCAAAATGATTGACTACTACTTCTTTAATATTTACAGTCTTACCCTTTTTCTAGTTTCTCCTCTCTGTAGATGACATTTACAGAGATACCAGTCAAAGACTTAACTCCACTTTCTGGCAGCACCCAATCTTGGACAGACC
This sequence comes from Saimiri boliviensis, assembly GCF_048565385.1. Classification (NCBI taxonomy): domain Eukaryota; kingdom Metazoa; phylum Chordata; class Mammalia; order Primates; family Cebidae; genus Saimiri; species Saimiri boliviensis. The sequence continues at coordinate 15,285,790 of NC_133461.1, read as the reverse complement.
CCAGGCACAAGTAGAGGTGGGGTGTCGGATAATGCTTGATCAGAAGCAGCGCGACTAAGAGAAGATTCAATTTTGCAAATTTTTTTCAGGGCTTACCCTTTGCTAATGACAACATTAGCCCTGGAGAAATCAAGACCAAAATCAAAATCAAGAGGAGTGATCACCTCTGTCTTTGAAGTTCTAACAGCTTCTTAAGCAATCACAGAAATGGAATCACACATAGCAAAATCAGAATGAGCAAGCAAGGTATTGTCAGTGGAAAGCGCATTAGCCTAAAGCATCTGGGTCGAATATACGCTATCATAATTCATTAATAATGAGGCAACTCCCTTGTCCACTCTGCATGTCTGCTTCCTCAGCTGTACATTTATCTTATTCAAACAACTGCTGATATGATTAAATAATATAATGTACATTGAAGGATGTTATAATGGGATCATTACAGTGTAAAGAAAGGGAAGCCAGAAGTTAAGTGATCCACCTAAGATTACACGGCTATTATCAGATTTCAGTTTAACATTCAAGTGGAGGTAATTATCAACAATATTTCTATAATAATAGTAATATCAAGTGCTTATTGTGATTAGACATTCTGCCTAACATTTCACCTACATTATTTCATTTATAACAACAATGCTTTAGTTTTATGTATATAATGTATGACTCTTTTCAAATCTCTCCTGCTTCATGATTTAACCAGAGGTACTGGAACTCTTAAGCATGATTATATTTTAAGCAACTATATAAGAAATTTTGGACATGCAGGATTTGTGCTTATCTTTCCACATTAAGAAGAAGAAACAGGATCTTACTTCAAGATTATGATGCCATGTCAAAAATCACACAATTTGGTGTGATTTCAGCATGAGTCAGAGATAAGGGGTCAGGGGTCATGACTCTACATGAGGAAAATGTGGTGACCAGAGGTTCTTTATGGATGCTGAAGTCTTCCAAAAAATGTTTCAAATGGGTTTTATGTGCTCATCCAGGGAAACAGGAATTTGTCATGGAGTTAAGAGTATTCAAACATTTGTAACCCTAGGAAATGGTCACAAAGATATGCACACTTGAGTGGCTGGGAAAAAGTCTGTAACCTTTCTTGAATAAATGGTATGCATTTATTCACTATCTTTCCATGTGTTTGGGTTTCTTGGCAGAGCTCGATGAAACATGAGACTAATATAATATGTAGTCAGTTCTGAGTCAAAGAGGCATTGGACACTAAGAATGCAGGGCTATAGGAAAGTTAAATTATCATACTCCTTTCAGCTTTGCTGAGCAGTGCTTTCATACTAAAGAAACAAGCATACAGGTGTGAATATTGAAATTTTCAAGAAACGTGATTGAAATTGTGTTAGAAGGGCAATAAGTGTAAAACATCACTGAGAAATAATATGCTTTGGGAAGAACTGATTCCTTTGACTTAGGCTTCATCTAAGCAAGAGCTTTGAAGGGATAGATTCAGTATCTAGAAGCAAATGTCAGGAAAAAAAAAAAAAAAATAGGCCACCACATGTCCTGACCTGAAGGAAATCCAGTATGTTCTTGATCTTTGTTTGATTTCATTAGCCTAGTTACTTGCATGTCAAATACATTAATAATTAAAATTATCTCTTAATCTGAAGCCAATGTTCTTGCAAATCGTATGCAATCTATGAGCTGGAGCACAGTGTTTAGCAGCACCTTCCAAAGTTGGGTTTTTTTTGTCATTAAAAGTTTTATTTACTTCTGTTTATAGCCAAGTATCCAATAAAAAACTTAGAACATCAGGATAAGAGGAATGGCCTTCCTTCCTTGTGACTTCTCCTTTCGTTGCTTCTAACTCTTACCATCTTCTCTTTTCTCTTTGTCTTATTCCTTAGTACTTAATACGTTCTCACAGCTTAGAAGTTTTGAAGTCCTAACTCCAGTGAGGCCTTACCCTAACTCAGGAGTAGGGACAGAGTTCTCTTGCTGCTGGCCTGAGGCACTGTATGCTTATTGAGGTCAGTCAAGTTCAAGGGTTTCTGTTTCTTTTCCTGTGGATCCTACACTAGCACCTGTCCTCTAAAGTCCCCTGAGCTCCTAGTCCCAACATTCACCTAAGATCCAGTTCATGAGACTCAGCCTTAACTGCTCCCTGTCCTGGCAGACAGTGTTCTATCCTCATCGCAAACGGGGGAAAGCAGGAAGGCCATACTTTGAGGTTGTCTCAATACTGCTAGGGAAGATCAAAATTGAAGTGCAAAGGTTTGTTTGCAGTTGAGCTCAAGAAACATTAAGTGGAACATCCCCAGTGAACACATAGTCTATTAAGTGGTGTGTATATAAAAAATAAAATGTACATGTCTGCTCTCAAGAGAACAGAGGAAACAAATATGTAAAACCATAAATTGGACACAATTTTCTAAGTATGTTAGTAAAGGTAAAGAAATAATAATCATTAATGCTAACAATTTTTGTGTACCTATGTGGCAGATATATGATAAAAACTTTATCTAGAATGTTTATTGTGATTAGAGAGGAGCCAGATCACTGATGGTCTTGGACACATATGAAACTAGCTAAGATATATCCTGTATTTAATGGAGGCTCATTGAAAGATTTTAGGAAAAGTCATAGCCGAATCAGGTTAAATTTATGGATTAAGGGACAAGACACTAGAAACACAGAACCCGGGGCTAAGATGATGAAGACCAGAGCCAGGGCAATAATTTTAGAGGAAAAAAAAAAAAAAGAAGAGCACACTGACTCAAAAAGTATTTTGAAGCTAAAATTATTGTTAAATGGTAGATGTGGAAATGGATAAGAAAAGATTCAAGGATGTTGCTTTGATATTAGCTTGAATAAATAATAGGCAAATGGGAAGTAAATGAGGACAAACAGTCCTGGAAAAATGAGGGAAACATGATGTGTCCAGCTTCGGACCATGGACATGGGTGCAGCCATGACCAGGGGAGGGGTCATGGCTGGAGATAGAGTTGCAGGACTCTTTGCTATCTCTTTCTTTTTTCTCCCACCCACCACTCACACACGATTCACATTCTCATCTTCCTGCCCGTACACTCAGTGTATTATGACTAATCAACAGGGGAAGTACTGAGCAATAATTTTTTCTGCCACCTCCTCATTTTTCTACAAGTCTAAATAAGGCTGTCATGATTAGAAGGCAATGCAAATTTTCTGGTCCAACCCTAAGATAAAATGCATGACTACTGCCAAGTTCCTCTAGTTTTTCCTTGCCATTTCCTTCCTAGAAATCAAGGCATTTCCCATGTTATTTTATATAGGACCAAATGAAATCTGTCTGCAGGACATACATACATGTATTTTGTTTGTTTGGTTGGTTTTTTGGAGACAGAGTTTCACTCTTGTCGCCCAGGCTGGAGTGCAGTGGTTTGATCTCGACTCACCGCAACATCCACCTCCCAGGTTCAAGTGATTCTCCTGCCTCAGCCTCCCGAGTAGCTGGGATTACAGGCATGTGTCACCACGCTCAGCTAATTTTGTATTTTTAGTAGAGATGGGGTTTTTCCATGTTGGCCAGGCTGGTCTTGATCTCTTGACCTCGTGATCCACCCACCTGGCCTCCCAAAGTGCTGGGATTACAGGCAGGAGCCACTGCAGCCAGCACATATGTGTATTTTAGTAGCAAGTGTCAATCAGTTTCTGGTCTTTATTTACCCTGAATTTGAAAAGATACAAAAATTTATAAGAAGATAAAACAAAAATAATTGACATCTGAATTTAGACTGTGTTTTACAGTTATTTAGTTACATGTTTATCACCTGAGTACATATGTGCTATGGCAATTAATTCTGAAATAAGCTACCTTCCCTAGGCCTAGAACATTGCCTGAGATGTACTAGGAACATGCTACATAAGAGAGAGACTAAATTAAGACTCGTTAAGTAATATGAATAATTCATTTATACATAAGTAATCCTCAAGGGTAATGGAGAGTTGAGTGATTCATGGAATCAAGGTTATATGAATCTACTATTATATCATTGGACCCTCCAAGGAAACACACCATCATAAGCATGGAGTTTCACTGGTGTGCATGAGGAGTGAATTCATGATTCACAGTGTTCTGAGGCTGCTCTGGACATGCAATCTTGCATGCTTTTGTCATGACAGGTCTTAAGAAATTTATCAGCTTTCTCAAATAGCTGAATCACAGAACCTGGATTTTTGTTCGGATAGCCTACCAACCTGGCATCTGTGTTGAGGTTGTCACTTGGTAACAAGATAAATACTCCAACAGAGGTGTTACACTCCCTAACAAAGCTAACTTCATGTGCAGACTTTCTCACACTCATAGCTGGCCCAGGGCCACATCTTAAGATAGGTGAGGTTTGCTTTCTTTGCCCTGAAGATCAGGACATTCCCTCCCTGTGGCCTAGGCCTACCCTTATTCAGTGTTCTCATCCTCCTAGCCTCTTCACACACCCCGAAACTCCTTTCTGGACCACCCCTTTCCCTGTAAAACCCGCTTCACAGGAATTTAGATACATGTAATATTTCTCCCAGAGCCTTTAACACACAAAATGTTATTGCTAATTTATTCTCTGATAAAGAGATTTCAAAAAGTGTATGTTCAAGAATGTTTCAGCCAAGATGTCCCAAATTCACACCAAGGAGGTGACTGCCTTCACCTTCATTTGTTTCTGCTCACAGCCACAACTACGTAAATTTATGGAATAAACCATGCTATCTAACTACTAAGGCTAATCAATACTAATGATCTTTGTTATAAATTAACATTGTTTCAATATATCTAACTGGAAGTCATTAAAAATAAAGTTATTATGTAGAATTTTATATTAAAATAGGAATTCCTTTTTGACTTACTTCATATCATGTTTGAGATAATTTCAGTGGTGATGTTACTGCTGCACAGAAATGATGCATTTTCCTAATTTGTACATTCCCCATATATCTGTAAATCGCATAAAACAGGTAATTATGGAAGTATCACTGGTTGCTCTTCAAAGTGTGGAGGATAGAAATGCATTGCAATGTGCCAAACATGAGCAAGTTATTTAGCAAACACTAAGTGAATACCTAACGTGAGCCAAATGCCTGTCCTAGCCATTGGGGAAGACCATCACAGTCTTGGACTTCATGGCTGTTACCATCTAGGAGGGAAGGTAGGCACTGAAGAATAAACTACATAGGTTATTCAATCACAGTTGGTTAGATGTTTCAAAGAAAAAGCACAGCATATGCATGTCTCAATTAGAATATTAGCACTTTATTACTTATAAAGGTATTTTCTTCTTTTGGATATTATTTCTTTTTTATACATGATTCATTGTAATAATAGTGGGGAGAGGAAAAACACCTCAATATAGAAACTTTGATGAATTATTTCTGATTCTAAAAGTAATGCATGCCTGTTATGGAAAATGTGGGAAGGTTTTGAAAGTACAAAGAAAGAAAATGGTGAATCTACGAAGTTATCACCTAGACATAAACCCTGTTTATGTTTTTAAGAAATATTACACTAAGTAATATTTCTTATGCATGTATTTTATTTATATAATTAAGATCATACTACCCATATAATTTTATTTCTTTCCTTTTCCCACTTATGATTATCTCATACACATTTTCCTAGAAAGTAAGAAACTTTCTGTTTCAGAAATCTCATACTCCATAGGAGTGATCTGCTCTGCATTTGTTGGATGTACTATTTCAGGTTATTTGAAAAAGCTTAATCATACATAGTTTCTAATGGTAAGGAACATTCTTTAGTGATTGGGTGTTTTTTTCTAGTTGACCTACTGGCCAGGTTACTACTATAGTCTCCTAATACATTTCCCACCCTTTAGGTTCCTTCTCTTCTGAATTTTCAGACTTTTCTTCTTAAAACACAACTTTTTACAAGTCATTTCCCTTCTCCAGAGTTTACAGCAGACTCACTTTAGCTTAGATTTCAACTTAGTCTGTTATCAAAGGCTCCTGTATAAGATATGTTCCTTTTCTCCTTTCCTCCTCTGTAGCACCAACTCAGCTCCAGACAGACCTCAGGAAGCTATTCAATAATCTTTGCTTCCCACTTCTATAAAATTAGTGCCTTCCTCTCTCTATTGTGTAGTTTTTCATTTATCTCAACTCTTTCCTCAAGGCCCTAACATACACTATCCATCCTTTCCCTTCTTTGTATGATACTTACTATTAGCACCACTCAATTTGGTTTTAAGTTGCATATTATCTTTTACAAGTTCCTCTAGTTGTTTGAGGTGTGAAAGTCTGGTCTTCTTATACTGAACTCATACAGTTGCTCTAACCTAGGCAGAAAGGCAGCTCCCAAATCAAATACCAACAGTCACCCAGTTACATATTAGCTAATGTTATGCAGCACTCACTACCAAGGGCAATCTGCTGAGGACTTGGCAGGCATTATCTCACTGATTATTCACAGCAGCCTGTATTATTTAGAATCCTTTTGGCTGAAAATGACAGAGAACCCAAAGGGTCAAATGATTCTTAAACAATACAGACTCATTTATTATAATATCTCAGAGAACCACAGCAAGGGCAAAAACTAGAGGTAGGTGGTTTCTGGCATTGGCAGACGTCAGGGATTTTGTCTGGCATCTCTGAAAATTTCTCCGGCTTCCTATATGGTTGAAGTATGACGGTGGCATCTTCTGGCATGGCATTCTAGCACAACCATGCTCAAAGTTGGGTAGGAAGGGATGGCATAGATATGGAGGTTCTTTCTTGATGCTTCCTTCTATCAAGGAAAGAAAACATTTTCCCGACCAATACCCAGTGGATTTCTCCCAAAAGTCATTGTCCAGAATTGGATTTCTATGTCCACCCATCCCCTGCACCCCCACTACCCCTACCACAAGACTGGCAGCCAGACCTTCCTTTCCTGAGATTAAGAACTCTCTGAATAATACCTGAAGAAAATCAGGAAGAAAGATAGCAGAAAGGCATTGATTCAGGATAAGCAATCAACAGTACCAGCTGTATAGTGTTATTAGGAAATTCAAAGTTAGAGTAGCTGAGAAATATGTGCAAGATTATACAACTAGTAAGTGGCAAAAAGAAGATTCTGAGACTTTTCTGCATCTCTCAGAATTCTTATCCTTGCTCATCACAGTATAGGGCCTCTCTAGAGAGTTTCACCATGTTACTCTACCCATCAAAAAATATTTGGTAAGAATTTACTTGATGCTTACCACTGTTTTTGCTGCTGAAGGGAAACCAAGTGTATATTTAGAGATAGATCCTAACTCAGATGATACTGCCAGAATATACAAGATTACTGTACTACATACTCAACTCTGAAAGTTGCAGTTCTATGTAGACGGTCACTGAGGTTTGTAGGAGTCAGAACGGACTCCATGGAAGTTATGGGGTGTGAACCAAACATCATAGATGAGTCAGTGGGGAGAAAGAAGCATGACATTCCTCTTGAAAATAACCGGAATGAAAACACTACGGTGAGAAAGAGTAGCACCTGAGAGGTGAGTGAAGCAAAGCGTGGCTGAAGTTTTAGGTATATTGGCATCTGTCCCAACTTACTGAGCTGCCAATGTGTGGCAAAAAAAAAAAAAAAAAAAAAAAAAAAAAAACAGTTAAACAGGCTGGGTGGTGCGGTGACTCATGCCTGTAATCCCAGAACTTTGGGAGGCTGAGATGGGGGAATCATGAGGTCAGGAGTTCGAGACTGGCCTGGCCAAGTTGGTGAAACCCCGTCTTCACCAAAAACTACAAAAATTAGCTGGGTGTGGTGGCAAGGGCCTGTAGTCCCAACTACTCGGGAGGCTGAGGCAGGAGAATTGCTTGAACCTGGGAGGTGGAGGTTGCAGTGAGCCGAGATCGTGCCACTGCACTCTAGCCTGGGTGATAGAGGAAGACTGCATCTCAAAACAAACGAACAAACAACAACAGCAAAACAGTTAAACAGTTTGGTCACATAAACATTACCAGAGGGGTCTTCTTGGACTGAGGTTGAAAAGACAGAAGGGACTTAGCTCAACATCAGACTCCTGAGTACTCATAGGAGGCGAGCACAGAGGACTAAGGGGCGTTAATACATGTAAAATGGTCAGTGGCTCCTAATAAAGGATAAGATCTGTTTTCTTTTTTTTCCCTTTATTTTATTTTTATTTTTTTGAGATGGAGTCACAGTCTGTTGCCTAGGCTGGAGTGCAGTGGTACAACCTCACCTTACTGCAACCTCTGCCTTCCATGTTCAAGCAATTCTCTTGCCTCAGCCTCTCACGTAGCTGGGATTACAGATGCGCACCACCATGCCTGGCTAATTTTTGTATTTTTAGTAGAGATGGGGTTTCACCATGTTGGCCAGGTCAGTCACAAACTCCTGACCTCAAGTGATCCTCCCACCTCAGCCTCCCAAAATGCTGGGATTACAGGCATGAGCCACCGTGCCTGGCCAAAACGTCTATTTTCTAATCAAGAGAAGATGAACAGTTCTTCTTGTGTCAGGATATTAGGGTAGAATCCAGAGTTATTTAGAAAATTACAGCTTGAGACAACGTAAGACAGTTTAAAACAGAGAATTTCTAAGAAAGAAAATTGTGGATTTTTTTCTTCCCTCCAAACGCCCTGAACATCACTTGGGTCTCCCTAGGCTCAAAAGAGAGTAAATCTTGGCCGAGCATGGTGGCTCACACCTGTAATCCCAGCACTTTGGGAGGCCAAGACAGGTGGATCACTTGAGGTCAGGAGTTCGAAACCAGCCTGTCCAACATGGAGAAACCCCGTTTCTACTTAAAATACAAAATTAGCCAGGCATGGTCGTGCATGCCTGTAATCCCAGCTACCTGGAAGGCTGAGGCAGGAGAATCACTTGAACCTGGGAGGTGGAGGTTGTAGGGAGCCAAGATCGTGCCACTGCACTCTAGCCTGGGCAACAAGAGCAAAATTCCATCTCAAAAAAAAAATTAAAAAATAAAATAAAAAGAGAGTAAATCTCATGGCACTTCTTATATGTTGGGAGAAGCCCACAGGCCATGGCTGACGAAAGTTAGAAGGAGTATTGTAGAAATTGATACTATCCTTGAGCACACATATAGTGGGGGAAATCTTGAAACTGGGGCTGACAGATTTTAGCTAATTTTGACAGGCATGTGTAGATATTGACCAATTCTTAAGTTTCAGAGTGACCTCATCCTCCCCCAAAATTTCTTACACTGTGCCTTTACAAAGAAGTATTTCTATTCTAATGATGTATTGCTGAGTAAAATGTTGAATCACTCAAAGGATATAGATTAAAAAGAGAGAGAGAGAAAAAAAATGCTGTGTGGGAGGGGCAGAGCTGTATAAAACCAGTCATTACCATGTCTGAACTGCAACAAGTCTCAGAGGAGCATTGCCTGTCAGACAGCAACTCAGAGAATAACCAGAGAACAACCAGGTATTTCAATGATTTCCATGCCATTTCTATGGGAAACAGGATTTCATGTTTTCTCTGCCCTCATGCTGGTATTAATAGATTGAAAATTTGAATGTGGGGTGTTTGCAGAGGGTGAGTAAAATTTAAGTGGTGTTTTCTTGTTTAGTTGTTTAATAAGAAATAATTTATTTCAAGATTTGAATTACATTTACAAGGTGTAATTTTGAGTCTCAGAAGCCAAAAAATGCCTACGTAGCATTAACCAAAATGAAATGTACATTCGTATTGTGATGTCAATTTTATTGAACAAGTTAGAATATGTATGTTTTCTGCTAGCTACTGTTTTGACACTGAATTTGATGGAAATAGCTACATTAAAATATTTTCATTTAAGCAATTGAATGTAATCTCTACATTGTATATAAATAATAGGAAAAGGGGACTCAGTTTGCATCTTAGATGAAAAAGCAGGAACTGCAAAAATTAAGTTGCCATTTGGGCTTGGTCAATCTAGTACAACAATATGTTTATTGAGTTTAGTTCAATAACGAGTCAATTTAGTGAAAGAGAATAACAGTCAAACTAGTTGTGCGGTTGACTGAAGTATGGTTCAGTAAATAACTTCATATCCCATAAAAAGATACTTATTATGAAAGCCATCAACTAAAAGAAATTGCTTTTAATTCTGTTGGGGAAATGTACCAGTATTTGATGAGATATTCTCTTGAAACTCTTATTTTCTCTAAGTTCTCATTTATTTTTGTGGTCAATTTCAAAATATCTCCACTGCCTAATTGTAAAAAATTTTTAAAAAATTGTTTTAAATGCTGCAGCAAACTCCAATCTAACATTCAGGGCCACTAGGATGAGGGACAGTGGCCCCCGTGTGACTGGTGAATCCTCCCAGAGTCTCCCTTCCCTGTGCCAAGTTTCAGTGGTGCATTTGTCAACTTTGTGTTGCAGGAACCAACACAAGCACCGGGAAGCCCAGCCCTGCATATTATTCCCATTAATTCATCCCAGTAATACTATTAAACCTTAATTAAGAGCATACTATTTGGAAGTTAATGAGGTCACATAAATTACTATAATGTTAACAAATGCACAGGAGGTGTACCTGTTCCAGAAGGCTTTTATTTCACAATGCTCCCTGGTTTCAATTTTGCATTGTTTTGAAAGATTTTCATTCAAACATGAAGTATGGCCTTATCTGAGAGTCAGAAAACACTGCATATAGATGCCTTCAAAGATTTCTAAAATTATGAACCTCTCAGGCCTTATTTAAAAATTTTGTAGAAACCATTAGACTTGGAATTGGAAGTCGGGGATCCAGTCTAGGCTTCTGAAATGAACCAGCTGTATAATCTCCATTTTCACATTTTCATTCATATAACAGAAAATACTGAGCCTTACTGGACAGGTAATTAGGCAAATTAAAAAGGGAGCTGAAGGAATTTGGTTAACAGCCATATAGACATCAAATATTATTTTTACATTAAATGTAATCAATTGCACCTTATTTAAAAATATAATTCAAACTATTGTTTTGAAAGAAGTAAATGCTTCCAGGACAATTTGATTTTGTTCTTATTAACTTCTTTCTTTATCAAGTTACCTTAAATTCTAACTTAGTATTAATAGAACTTTCTGATAGTTTGTCGTTAGAGTTAAATATTTTTACTGTCAAAGTTACTATGTGGAGTGTTACAAATAATCCAGTATGGATCATTACAAATAATCATGTACTTAGGTATGAGAGAAGTCTAAATTTACTTTTCTGGCTCTAATCTCTTATGTACATTTTTCACATGGGGATAGAGAAATATTTTATTTATGTTATTAATACTCAGTTTGTTTCCAAAAAGTATTAAGGTAATTAATTTTAAAAATACATACAATGAATACAATTAATTTTAAAGACAATTTGAAAATTTAAAAGTAAGAAGAAACAAAGTTTTGAGCCATGCAGTGTAATCTGGTATCTGTGATGAAGCAAGAGAGAAAAAAAAGTGACCTTAAAAAAAAACTTATAAGCCTTTTAGGAGGATTACAGGTTTACCACTTTTTTCTTTTGACTTCCTCTTTCTAGCATTTCTTGCACCATAACTTGCTTAAGCACTTACACTTCATAGTGAAGGTATGAATCACTGAGCAAAGCGATGTGGAACATTGGAAAGAGTGGACTTCCTTAGACAGACCTGGGCTTGAACCCCTACTCCACTACCTACCAGTTGTGTCACCTTATGCAAGTTACTTAATGTTTCCGGGAATCAGGATATAATCTATAAAATACGGAGAATCACCTCTATCTCATACAGATCCTGTAAAGATTAAATCAGGAGAGGAGGTGTGAGAGTTTTAGGGATAAGTTTTATTTAATTTACTATTTTCGTCTTGATAAAATAGTTTGATTATATTTCAAATGAGAAATTTTAATGCAAATTCCAGTCACTTTCTTAAAAAAAAAAAAAAAAAAAAGAGTTCATGAATCAAGGGTTCACATAAGAAAGAAGTGGCCATTGGTCCTTGTTTGGGAGCCCTGCCGAGTAAGACCACAGGTGTAGACAGCCAAGACCAGAGCCAGAGGACACCCTTCCTCCTGGGTACTTCGCCCAGCCCCTCCCCAGTTCTGGGAAGGCACGGTCACAGAAGATTTCCCAAGGGATGATGAATGTCAGCGTTGTTTGGTATATTTATATATTTTGATAATTATCAGATATGTTTTAAGCTATGATGAAAGCAAAACACACAGCTGAAAAGATGATCATTGGTCAGGACCAAAAAACACACACACCCTGGGTGTGACCATGCATTCAGTCGCCTGTAGAGCCTGAGGTCAGGGAAGGTCTCAGGTGGTTCATACCTTGGTGTGTGTATGAGTTTCATAGGCCTGGGATTAAGGATTATCCCTGCAATTGTGCCTGGCATTGACTTTCTACCTGGTGGGGTGGCAGAAGAAGGGGGTCTTCTAGTCCTCCCAGTGATGAATTCCCCAGTATAGGAAGTCTTTTTGTAGTAAGGCTGTGGAATACGTGGTGCGTATAGGGAAGGGGTGTTGGGATAGGGGCTGAGTGAAAGTCCAAACCTTCAAACAATCAGTCTAAGCCACTTTAGAAACAGGAAACTTGAAAGAAATTGACCATCTTACCCTGTGCAACAAGACTATGTATGCAGGTGGCATACATTTCAATAGGTGTGTATCTTCCCGTGTGGCAGTGTGTGTGGTGTGGATATGTACCGTGTTTTGTGGGGGGCAGCATAGAAGCTGAGAGTGTGACTTCAGGGTTGGCCTATCCCGCTTCAATTCCTACTCCCATCCCTATTTATTGTCATTGTTATTCTATGGCATGCCACAAAATGTCACTACTCATCATACAAAACACTTCATGTATCTCAGTACTGGCTAGGTAATTTACAGAGTCTGGTGCACAGTGAAAATGTGGGCCTTTTGTGTACAATTATCAAGAATTTCAAAATGGTGACAGGAGAACATTTAGCCAAGCATGGGGCTTTTTATGGCTGCACAGGTGGCGTGACCATGAAGCTGTCACTGCCCTGCTTCATGTTCCATGAGGAAAAACAGAGAGGGAATCCGACCCTACACAGAGTACAGACTGTCCTACTCTGCTGACCTCACCCAAAGTGTTACCTCATGTTTCAGAGCTGTTTTTTTCTTCCTCTCTTTCCTTCCAGATTGAAACAATGGAAGACCTTTGTGTGGCAAACACAATCTTTGCCCTCAATTTATTCAAGCACCTGGCAAAAGCAAGCCCCACCCAGAACCTCTTCCTCTCCCCATGGAGCATTTCGTCTACCATGGCCATGGTCTACATGGGCTCCAGGGGCAGCACCGAAGACCAGATGGCCAAGGTGAGTTTGCGCTAAAGCTCCACATTTGGGCCGAGAGGTTCCTGAATGGAATTGGAGAATTGCTCTTGTTTTATGCCAAAGACATTTTGATTCAGGAGGTCAGCAATCACTACAGGTAATGAAGCACTGATCCATACAACATGAATTCCTTGGATTCAAATCTCTAAGACAGCCAAACCCCCAAAACCTTCAACTGTAGCTGTTGAAGGCATATGGGAGTTGAATAGCCAGCAAGGCTGGAAACAGTTATGAGTGGGCACAACTTATATTTTAATGATACGGTATTCTTATTTTTCAAAGTGAGTGTTTTGTACTCATTATCTCATTCAGTTTTATGACAGATATCATTTTACAGATGAGAGCGCTGGTGGTGTCAGGGAAGCCCCTGCTGTCTCCTAACTCCTAGCTTGGGCTCCTTCACATTGCTCTGCCACTGTGGTGTTTGTTCCCTATTCCTATGGAGAATTCTTGCTAATGTTAAGAGAGTATCACAAAGGGGGAAAAAACCACACCAGAGCAGTGCTCACTATACCCACAGAAATGCATGGATAGTGAGGTAGCTGCAGAAGACCTAGCCATATGACCATGCCTGTGAGGTCACAGCAGCAGAATGGGATCTGGCATTATGCATGGCCAGCCCTGAAAACCAAAATGGATGGGGTGCACAACAGCATCGTGAGGGGTTTCTGCAAGGCCACTGCCTGCCTTCCTTGGTAAATGGACACGAACTCAGTCAGGGAACTCTTTCCATGGAGTCTGGGCCCTGGAAATTATGTTTGACTACTTCAGTTGTACACTGCAATCGCCACTGCAATAGTCAATCCACGCATACAAAATTCTTGTGATCATGCTGTTTCCTAGGTTAGGGACTTCGATGTGACCATCACATCATCAAAATTTCCTTGCATTCAAACACACAAATATTAACATTGAAGGTTTTAAGGACAGGCACGCATTGTGCATGCAGTCACACCAAGATGCCACCAGCTGGTTTCCAGTTTCCCACGAGAAAGTACCTGAGTGTAAATACATTCTTTCCATGCACATGGTGACCCATGTAAGGTGGGCCTTATTTGAAGTTTGAAGTTTAACAAAGAGAGCATTGGCCAGTCTTGCTGCAGGAGGACAAGGGATAGATGAATCACCCTCTGTGTTTGTGACAGTTTGAACATCGAGTCTTAAAACTCAATTGCTCAACTCCCTGATACAAGTAGCCTTTTGCAATACTCTTTCCCCTTTATTTTTTTTTAATTTTTGCCTTGAAAGAATAAAGACAGTAAATTGGCATGAAAACTTTAGAAATATCAGGTCTTAGTTTTGGTGTTTTTTTTTTTTGTTTGTTTTTTGTTTTTAATGTAAAGGAATCAGAAGCAATGTATTTTGGGAGCATATCCTAAATGAAGTGCTCTGGGTGGTTAAAGTAAATATCTTGATTTTGGTACTGGAGGAAAATAAACTGATCGTTCTAGACACAAGACAGCTTTTCTGTATCTAAGAAGTGCTTTAAGCCTCTGGGACTATGTGAAGATTCTATATAGTCTCTTTTTGACAAACATTTCCTTTTTTTATTATACTTTAAGTTCTGGGATGCATGTGCAGAATGTGCAGGTTTGTTACACAGGTATACACGTGCCATGGTGGTTTGTTGCACCCATCAACATGTCATCTACATTAGGTATTTCTCCTAATGCTATCCCTCCCTGCAGTCTTTTTACAACGCTGTTGCATGTGTAGATTTTGAAATTCAAGCGTTAATATGATTGCTTCCCAAATAAAAAGAAAAAGACATTTCTTGGCTTGGAGAAAGAAGCACAGACTTTAGAGACAGATGTATCTGTGTTTGAGTCATGGCTTTGCTCCTTACTCTGTGTGTACGAGGACATTGAAACTCTCTGCATCTCAGTTTTCTCATGTACAAAATGGAATAAAAATGTGTAGCCTGCAAAACAGCTATGAAAGATTAGAGATACTATGTAAGGCACCTAGTTGCAGTCATTGTAAACATAACCGATACTTATGAGAACTTAGCCAGGCATCTTTCTGAGAACTTCTTATAAATTTACTCATATAATACAAAATACTATGAGGTAGGTGCAATGATTACCATACTCATTTTACAGATGAGGGAATTGGGACAAGAAGAAACCACACAGTTGGGAATCGCCGAGGCTGTTAGAAGTGTAGCGAAAGAAAAGAATAAGTAAAAGGTATAAGCTCCCAGACAGCATAGGTCTGCGGGAATTAGGGTGTCAGCTCTTTTGTTTACAGTGAGGCCAAACTGTCCTCGCATAGACTAGGGGCAGCTCGCAGCCCCACTTTTGCAGGGAGCTCTCCCTGAGTGACTTTGACACTGATTCAGGAAGGCTTTAGTGCTAGCCCAGAGAACCCTGATTTAAGGGTCAATTTCCCTGGCGGGGAGGAAAACCAGCCAAGCTGCAACAGGAAATATTCTTTTATGTGAGGGCGGAGTTGCACCACTTCTTTTCAAAGAGTACTAGGCAGGAGTTACAATGTATGACTGGAAGAGCAGAGAAAGTCCTCCCAAACCCTAACACATCTCCCCCCAGCCCAGAAATTCAACTTGCTGGACGAGGCTGCTTTAATTAACTTCATTAGCAGAACCCCAACCCTCAAGCCACTCACCAGATCAGCTTCTCCTCAGGGGCCCCATAGGGACGTGCTGCAGGACAAAGGGTTTCCAAGGAGGTTGGAAGGGGTGGGTGGCTGGGAGCCAGGGCCAGCTTGCAGGTACTAAGGCTGGCAGACCAAGGCGGGCAGGCAGCAGTGTTATGGGAAGGAGATCTGAGGTAGCTTCAGAGGGGACAGTCTCCGCTGCCAGCTTCCCCGTGTCAGCCAAAACTGCCTACTTACCGTACAAAGAGATTCAAGGTGTCGTCAAACCAACTTGCCCCTGACATGGACATTCACGTCTCTGTGTGTGAATATGGTATGTGTAAATATTTTAGGTCAGCCCTGTTAATATTGTGTAACCCATTTTTATGCTTTAGCTGACTTTGGCTTGTAGTTTTTGGCAAATTGAAAGTATTTTGTACATAAGGCCACTGAAAAGAGAGAGAGACACACACAAGGTTCTGAGTTAACCTTGTGACTTTCTTCAAAAGACTGGCATTTTTTTCAAAGCAATTAATTGGTTGGATATAATTTAGATAATTTGGGGAAGAGGTTTTACATCATTTCATAATAACAAATTGTTTTCCAAAATGGCCAGGATATAAATTTCTATAAGGGAAATTTAGGTTGGCTGACACCTTTATATTACGCAGAAAGAGTATTAAGTATCTGTACTTGTTTGCCATGTATAAGGTCAGGGAAAAGATCTAGGACCATTATAGAGCCACTTGATAGCCAGCATTTTAAAAGTTCAGTAAATCTGGGGCGATTGTAACCATCCTCCCTAATTCTGATTGCAGGTGCTTCAGTTTAATCAAGTGGGAGCCAGTGCAGTTACCCCCGTGACTCCAGAGAACTTCAACAGCTGTAGATTCATGCAGCAGATCCAGAAGGGTACTTATCCTGACGCGATTTTGCAGGTATCTGACTTACTGGTTCATATCTCTTTTGTATTTTATTTCTACAATCTTCTTGTCTTAAAGCCACAATGTTAGACTAGGAAGGAAGCAAATTTACCCTCCCCCATTCACAGAAAGAAAGCTAAGACTCAGAGTTATTAAGAAAAACATATCCTAAGGTGATACCCATAATGAAAGATGAGTCAGGGCAGAATCCAGATTTCATGAGTTACAGGCCAAGCCTATTTCTTTCTAAGTTCTCTCACGCCCCTCTGTCATTGGTACGGTATGTGTAATTTATTACAAATCCACAGCAGAGACTCCTAGAATACACGTGTATGGATAAGTATTTCCAGAGGAGAGGGCAGGGACTAACAATTAATTGAGAAATGGGGGAAGGCCAGGCCCAATGACTGCATAAGAAATCACTGACCTTCAGATATCTTTCCCTGTCTATCTAATCTATCATCTATCATTGATGTCTCTTGTCTATCTTATCTACCATATATCAATCAATCCTATCTATATATCTTATCTATCATCTATCTTCTCTCTCATCTGTCTTTTATCTATTAATCAATCCACTATCTCAGGCAGTAATATCTTTCTTCAATACACCATTTCCTTAAATGTCAGGTAACCAGTTAAATCATAGAAACTGGGTACAGACTGCTCCTCTTGGTAACCAACTTTCGCAGTCATGCTTATGAGGTAAATTATGAAGCGGTATCACCAAATCTCTCTTTCTGGGCACTCTGACAATCTTTCTACCCATCGCCCAGGGAATTATGGGCTGGAGGAGGTGGACAGGAGCCTGATCGTGTGGAGATTCTGCCAGGTCTCCTGTAATACCTGGCAGCCCATCTGGAAGTCTCTGTCCTCTGCCCTTGGATAGGGTGCTTCTGTGCTAAGCCCTGTGTCTGACATGGTGCTTACAAACTTCAGGTTGAGGACTGAAATTACCACTCACTTCTGTGGTTTTCTAAAACC
This sequence comes from Saimiri boliviensis, assembly GCF_048565385.1. Classification (NCBI taxonomy): domain Eukaryota; kingdom Metazoa; phylum Chordata; class Mammalia; order Primates; family Cebidae; genus Saimiri; species Saimiri boliviensis. Next base: position 15,268,039 of record NC_133461.1, on the reverse strand, counting down.
CGTATTTTCCACAGCATAGGTTGCCCCATAAAATAGGAACCTAGTGAAGCTTTATGAACTTTGTAAGATCATTACTAAGACAATGTTTCCTCCCTGCCAGCTTTATTGAGGTATAATTGACAAATAAAAATTGTATGTATTCAAGATATACGATGTGATGACTTGCTATACCTATACACTGTGAAATGATTACAGTCAAATTAATGAACACATCCATCACTACAATTTGTATGTATGTGTGTATGTGTAGTAAGGACACTTAAAAATACATATTCTTCACAAATTTCAAGTAAACAATTTTATTAACTACAACTATAAACAACCAGAGTCTTATTAATTATAGTCATTATACCATATATTAGATCCCCAGAACTTATCCATCTTATAAATATAACAAAAATTCCTTAGAGTCCTTGAAGTTTAGGAAACTGAAAAGGAACCTTTCTTCTAGGCTGTTAGTTACCTCCTGGTTAAATCCAATCCACAGCAAAATTTGAAACAAATTAAAATTCATCTTATTAGTTTTAATGCACTACATCCTTATCAAAATAATTTTCTCAAGGATTCCTCTAAAGTACTAAAAACAAAGTATGTATTAATATAGCATTTCATCTTTGTACTCAGAAAATATTATCATGACTTAAGAAATATCTTGTTTGGTAGTCCTGTGTTAAATACAGAGAATCCCTTCTTTATGTTCAAGGCACAAGCTGCAGATAAAATCCATTCATCCTTCCGCTCTCTCAGCTCTGCAATCAACGCATCCACAGGGGGTTATTTATTGGAAAGTGTCAATAAGCTGTTTGGCGAGAAGTCTGCAAGCTTCAGGGAAGTAAGTGAAACCTGTAATTGAAATGCCTGGGTCCCAAACAAGTAATGAGGTCACTTTCAAAGCAATTCTCTACAATTCTACAGTTCATAAAAGCAGAGCTGGAATTCCACACCAGCTCCCTAGGGCTGGCCTCACATTAACAGCTGCCCCTCCTGTTCTCTCTGTGGCTGCCTCCTCTTCCTGTTGCACATGTCCCAGTTGCAGAGTCATAAATCAGGAAAACAAATGCAACTGTTTTCCAGAGACACTATCCCCCAAGCCAAACCTCTTTCCTTTTATTCTGTGTCTATAATGCAAAGAATGCAAGACAGTGGGTAGAGATGGGTGGGAGTGCGGACCACTTCACACCCAGGTGGGTTCTGCACTCTTTCTCCCTTCAGCACCTGCCTTCATAGCCAACCTCCACTCCCACCCTTACCCCAGGTCTCCTAATCTCAATAGGAAGATCGTAATTCACAATTACACCATGGCTTGTTTGCTATATATTCTGTGTAACCTTTGGCATTGTCTTGCTTCAAAGGAATATATTCGACTCTGTCAGAAATATTACTCCTCAGAACCCCAGGCAGTAGACTTCCTAGAAAGTGCAGAGGAAGCCAGAAAAAAGATTAATTCATGGGTCAAGACTCAAACCAAAGGTAAAACCAAGAAAATATTTTCTTTTCTTCTTTCCATTTAGACAACTCTGATCTTTTTCCATCCGTGAACTTAACCTTCACCCCTTTACAATTTGTCCAACTTTAATTACTTTGGTGGATACAACTTTATTCCTGTTTAGCTCAGAGGTGTTTTAAGTGAGAAGAAATAATCGAAGCCTACTAATAGAAGATATATGTTTAGTAATTATTTCATTTTGGATATTACCTGAGAATAGAATATGAAAGGGGGCAGAAGTTTTCAAAATAGGAAATATGAGTCAGATCCTCAGACTGTCTAGACCAGATCTAGAAGAACATGATATATTTTGGAAAGGCACTATTGTATACCTTAGGAGCCTCTCTTTCACTTCCTTCTGATTTGAATAACTTTCAACTGCAAAACTTTGAGAAAACAATATAAAAGGAAGTGAAAATCTCGTTCCAAATTTGATAGGAGGTCTATATTTTAAATGCATTATTTCTTCATTTTTTTCTTTGACTTTGCAAGCCTTTTAAGAAATTGGTTTCAATTTTATTTTTGCTTTAAATAAATCTAAAGAAAAACTACCTTGAAGATCAACATCTCTGTAATTGGACGAATTTAGTTTGATGGCCACTCAGAAAATTCAGGAAGTAATTTCACAGTTCTTGATTATGAAACGTAAATATATGTTATGTTTCCTGCAGGCAAAATCCCAACCTTGTTACCCGAAGGTTCTGTAGATGGGGACACCAGGATGGTCCTGGTGAATGCTGTCTACTTCAAAGGAAAGTGGAAAACTCCATTTGAGAAGAAATTAAATGGGCTTTATCCTTTCCGTGTGAACTCGGTATGAGAAAACAAAATGTATCTTCCTAACATATATTTTAGAACCTTTGATAAGATATAGACAGAAACGTTAGAGACCGCTCATTCATTTCTCTATATTATTTGCTAGTTAGAGATTATGCAGGTTGGACCGTTGATTAACTCTTTCAAGAAACAGTAGAGGGGAAGACCATGGCTTTATAATTATATGTGCTCAGACTCAAATGTTGGCTTTACCACTTAGTTCAAAGAGCTGTAAGTATTGACACATGGCAGAGTTCCTGGCCCATAGTAAGAACTGAACAAGTGTTATAGAATCATGTTTGCCATTACCATTGTTGTCTATTTTACTAAATGATGGATATAAAGTTGAACAAGCTAATAACACCAGAGTACCAACTGTAAGGGTGTACAAATAATTTATTTTGTTGATTTTTTAAAAACCCACATTTATCCAACACTAAAGGAAAACCCATCCTCCTTTGTGTCTAATTGCAAATCTCTTGACATCTTATAATTGACTTCCATATTTTACTTTTTAATAATATTAGACTCAGCGCACACCTGTACAGATGATGTACTTGCATGAAATGCTAAACATTGGATACATAGAAGACCTAAAGGCTCAGATTCTAGAACTCCCGTATGCTGGAGATATTAGCATGCTCCTGTTGCTTCCAGACGAAATTGCTGATGCGTCCACAGGCTTGGAGCTGGTAAGGCATTTAGATATTTAAATTTCTGGGGCTAACCCTGCCTTTTGTGAGATGAATATATACTCCTTACAAAATGATGTGGTAATTTTTCATGGAAATAAAACAGTTGATAGTAAATGTAACACGTCTCTACATTTCATTCAAAGCCTTAACCATGCCGCACATGTTACCTTCTTGTAAAAGTCTGACCAGCCTATTAACTTTTTATATCACCCACAATGTCGTAAAGTCACTGATTTTTAATATTAGACTTAAAGTTGTTTTTCTTCTTTTCTAATACTCGCTATATTTTCTTTTGTTTGTTTTGTTTTGCTTTGCTTTGCAGCTAGAAAGTGAAATAACCTATGACAATCTCAACAAGTGGACCAGCAAAGACAAAATGGCTGAAGATGATGTTGAGGTGTTCATTCCCCAGTTCAAATTAGAAGAACATTATGAACTCAAATCCATTCTGAGAAGCATGGGCATGGAGGACGCCTTCAACAAGGGACAGGCCAACTTCTCAGGGATGTCGGAGAGAAACGACCTGTTTCTTTCTGAAGTGTTCCACCAAGCCATGGTGGATGTGAATGAGGAGGGTACTGAGGCAGCAGCTGGCACAGGAGGTGTTATGTCAGGCAGAACCGGGCATGGAGGCCCGCAGTTTGTGGCAGATCATCCTTTTATTTTCCTTATTATGAATAAAACAACCAAGTGCATTTTATTTTTTGGCAGATTTTCCTCACCCTAAAACTAAAACATTCTCTTTCTGCAAAAGATTTTGTAGATGAGCTGTGTGCCTCAGAATTGCTATGTCAAATTGCCAAAAACTTAGAGATGTTTTCTACGTATTTCTGTTCTTCTGAACAACTTCTGCTACATGCTAAATAAAAACATGGAAATAATTAGACAGTTGTCCATTGTAACATGACAACCATATTAACCGTTTGGTCTTCTAAAATGAGATGATGCCCAATTAGATTTTCCTTACTGTCAGTTTATTTTTATAATATTTACTTTTACTTTGTTATTTATTATTTTATATAATGGTGAGTTTTTAAATTATTGCTCACCATCTATTTAATGTAGCTAATAAAGTTATAGAAGCAGATGATAAGTTAATTTCCTATTTTAAAAAATGCATTTACTCATTCTCCTAATGAAGAATGAGTAGGTGTCCCTCCATGCCTTTCTATAATAAATATCTGGAAAAAACATTAAACAATAGGAAAATATATGTTCTGTGCATTTCTAGCAATACATATCACATACATGTCTGTATATTATATTCAATTGCAAGTATATAATAAATAAACCTGCTTCCAAACAACAATACATTTGTTTTCATTTCATTGGGTCTACAGATCATAAGACCTATTACACCTTGATTCCTAGGAATTGAGCATCATGACTCATGAAAATGCAGAAAAAATAAACAGGATGAAGGAGCCAAGGGCATAACCACCCTCTTTCAAAAAGACCCAGTGTTGGGGTGGGTGGGATGGGGCAGAATGAAAAATGGATTAGAGCTGCTTTCTCACAGTAGTAAAGACATAGCAATTCAGAACAGGCTAGATTAGAGTCTTTTGGGGAAACCAGTGTCTGTCTAAACATTAAGGACACCAGGATTAATGACCAAGTCAAGTGGTCCAGACACAGAAGGCCTCAGTCACTGCACTGAGAGTTCCAAGTAGTGAAAACGGGGAAATGGGCTGGGTCCAAGAGGAGGAGGGAAAACGTAAGATGGATCCTTCTAAGGAAGTTTGTTTCAAATAGCAAGGAATGCTTTTGAATGAGTCACAGGCAGAGCAGAACAAGAAGACCTGAGGAAAAAGGCAAACTGTAGGCTGGGGGTCTCAACTGGCAACAGTCTGGCTGCAGAAGTATGGCTAGGTCCTGGGAGTGTATCACACTCCCTTTGATGGTAGGTAGGGATGCTTGACCCACTAGAACATGGTGGCTGAAGAAGTAGCTTCAAGACTTAGACCCTCTGCCTCCAAATCCCAGTTGTAACACGTACAAGTAGCTTAACCACGGGCCAACCATGGTGCTTCTTTGTGCTTCAGTTTTCTTTCAGTGGAAACTAAAAATACTGCTTTTAACATAAGATTGCTGTGATGACTAAATGATTTCCTATATATCAAGCAATAAAAAGAATACTTGGCATAAATAATATTTAATAAATACAAGTGACTATGATCTTTCTTACCTTTGTTAGTAATAAAGCTGTCTCACTGTAAGCTGGTCAAACATGAATTCCAGAAAAGTACTCAGTTAACATTTTAAGGCTTGAATAATGGTGTAATCCCTCTAATCAGACATTCCTGAAAATTAAGAGTTGCTGTTGCTTGCATTCTTCTACTTACTTTTAAATTCATTTTTCTTTCTTTCTTTCTTTCTTTTTTTTTTTTTGGAGACAGAGTTTTGTTGCTCAGGCTGGAGTGCAATGGTGCACTCTTGACTCACTGCAACCTCTGCCTCCCAGGTTCAAGGGATTCTCCTGTCTCAGCCTCCCAAGTAGCTGAGATTACAGGCATGAACCACCACACCCAGCTAATTTTGTATTTTTAGTAGAGATGGGGTTTCTCCATGTTGGTCAGGCTTGTCTATGTGCTTTAACAATTCTGCAAGTTTATAGGTGGTAACTTTGTGAATTATCATGAGTCTTAAAATATCCGTGTTTCACACTCTTTATTGAGTTAGAATATGGCTATGCAGTTCTAGGTACAAAGTGCTTTTCAGCACTTTGAGGGTATGATTTTATTATCTTTTTGCTACCCAAAATTGTTGATGGGAAAGTTGATGTTAAGATAATCCTTGCTCCTTGTAATTTTAATTTTTTTGTTCTTAATAATTTTTTTGATATTTCATTACATTAAGGATATTTTTTAAATTGTATTTTAAAAAGCTTATCCTGTTCATCAGCAGATTTTCCTATCTGAAAATTTATATCTCATTTCAGTTCTCGGAAACCTCAGCCATTACTGTGGGCTCAGTGTATCTCCCCAAAATTCGTATGTTGAAATTTTAATCCCAACTGTGATGACACTTGAAGATGGTTCCTTTGGAAGATAATTAGGGTTAGATGAGGTCATGAGGGCAGAATCCATGATGGAATTACTGCCCTTATAAGGAGCTCTAGGCACCAGATCTTTTCCTGTCTGCCATGTGAGGACACAACAAGAAGGCAGTCATTTATGAACCAGGAAGGGGCCCTCACTAGAACTTGACCATGCGGGAACACTCCTCTCAGACTACCAGTTTCCAGAACTGTGAAAAATCAATGTTTGTTGTTTAAGCCACACATTCTATGGTATTCTGTAGCAGCAACCTGAACTGACTAAGAAAGCCACAGCCATTATGTACTCAATTGCTTGGCCACATTTGATCTACTCTCTTCTGGATTCCTACTAAGATAATATTGATGTATCTTATGCTTCTCTCTCTGTTTCCAAAGTTTTTTGAATATCTAATAAATTTACATGGCCCAAACATCAACTATCATAAAAAAAGACTAGAGTAGAAAGTCTTCCTTCCACTCCTATTCCCTATTCATTTAGTTGCTATTCCTCTGTCCTTACTAGTAATATATGTGCATATTGAAATATACACACAGGGTCATAAATAAAAACAACAAACATGCAAAATGATTCTAATAATACTGTATTATTAACACAGCATATGATTATCCCTTTCTCTTTCCTAGTCCCCCAAAAAGCAACAAAATAATGTGCAGCTATTATTTTATTATCGTCGGCAGAATATCTATATGTAGGGTGATATCGTTTGGATATTTGTCTCTGCCCAAATCTCATGTTGAATTGCAATCCCCAATACTGGAAGTAGGGCTTGGTGGAAGGTGTTTGGATCCCAGAGGCTCATCCCTTAGGGCATGGTGCTCTCTTCATGACAGCGAGTTCTCGTGAGATTGGTTATTGAAAGATGTGTGGCAACTTCCACAACCCTCTCTCTCTTGCTTATGCTTCTATATGATGTGCCTACTCCTCCTTTGGCTTCTGTCATGATTGTAAGTTTCCTGAGGCCTCCTCAGAAGCTGAGCAGATGCCATCACTTTGCTTCCTGTACAGCCTGCAGAACTGTGAGCCAGTTAAAACTCTTTTCTTTACCAATTACCCAGTCTCAGACATTTCCTTACAGCAATGCAAAAATGGACTAATATATAGGGGGTTTAAACAAGAAGTGAGGAAGAAATCTAGAGAAAGATTTGAGGAAAAAAATGAATAAAACTTCACCTTTAACTTTAGGGAAGATGAAATCATTTGCTGCAGAATTCAGCGAAATCTACATTTATGCCTTTACTATAATGCAAGCAACACAAGCAAGTCTTCATGCTGTACAGTGATGCTGCCCAAGTCATCATGGGCTACTGCTGTCAGTCAAGGGGAGCAGTCCTTCCACCTGGAGGTGCCATATGATGCTTTTGTCTAAAATAGTAGTCCTGGGGCATCCTTGGAATCATAGCTGCTCAGTGCAAGTTGGGCAGGCATCATGGAACTTTCTAGCACATGCCTCATTCCCCAGTGCAATCCAGAGTAACACTCTGCTCTGAGTTCCACATCAACATTCAAATGTTAAACTCTGAGCCATTTTGCCAGAAAATAAATGTGCCCCTGTGAAGAGAAAAAACAGGAACTATGTGAAGCAAAATATACTAATTACTTTATAAATAGGCTCCTTCTTTCTCCTAGTCCCTCCTGGCGATGTCCTCCTGTTTCCATTTCTCTCCCCATGATCCTCCCTTCCTCCATACACACGCAAATGAAACAAATGACCTGTTATTTTTCTTTTGTAATAAATAAGGAGTGAAAAAGCATTCCTCGGGAAAAATAAAAGAGAACCAGAAAACGATGAACTAACATCCCACTCAATAATAGTGTCTTCAGTTTTGATCTAAAACCCTTCTCCCAGCTAGTGGGAAGAACAGACATCCCACTCACTCGAGGTTTCGCTTGGGTTCTACACCAATGCTCCAAATGAGAACAGAAAACATTCCGGGTGCCTTTCACATAGTAACTGAGAGCCATTTTAACGGGGTTTACAATAAAGGCCAAGCATGATGGGTCGTGCCTGCAATCCCAGCACAGTGAGAGGCCAGAAGTGGGAGGATCACTCAAGCCCGGAAGTTAGAAGCTGCAGTGAGATAGGCTTGCAACACTGCAGTTCTGCCTGGGTGACAGAGTGAGACCCTATTTCTAGAAAAAAGCAAAACAAACACAACAAAAATAAATAAATAATTCAGTAATAGGTTCAATTTCATTGATCTCTATTATTCCACTGATTTGAAGCTTTCTATTTTTGTTTTATATATATAAAAAAAATCTACCAGGGAAAAGCATGCCAAATATTCTCTTTTGGCAGACTAGAGAAAGGATTAAGAAAAAAAAAAAAAAAAGGATGAGTTACAATGTGTCAGAATCCAGGTCTCCACATGTATACAGACATGGAAAATGTGAGTAATTAAATAATTCAGGCAAACCCTTAACTGTCTCTCTGTGTCTTTTTATTGAAACTTCTGGCTAAAATAAGCCTGAAAGAAAGAGTATACTTGCTTGTGAAACTGAATCAAAGGGTGGGGCTAAGTACGGGGAGTGGTTAAGATTTTTTTAAAATATTTCTTCTGTTGAAAGTTTCCCAACTCTTCAGCCACAATCTCTTACTAAAGGAGCAAATTGCCAATTCTTCTCCAGTGGAAGAAAACAAGGTATTGTAAATATTTCTTTGGTTATTGATTTTATTTAAGCTTTTCTTCTTGTTTGAAGGGCTTAGCTAAGTAACAAATAATGAATACCCCCCTTCCCCCAGAAAAGTCCAGAAATAATAGATAAGGCCCAATCCCTTAAGAATTTTTCTGTACAAGTCAGAAAGGCTTAACCCTGAGCTGGCTTGAAGTTTGTTATTAGAAAGAGGGATATGGAGGAGAGAGCATTCATTCCTCAAAAAAGTTAAGAGAAATTGTTTTACGAGGAATTGTGGAGTGGAATTTGCTCCTTGTTTTACTGGGTATTGTGAAATCATGAGTGGAGTTTCCTCCAGTCATATTTCTTTATCTTTCAACAAAGTCAGAGAGAAATAGGATATTCTCTCAGGACAGTTGAGCCAAAACCCTTTAACTCTTTAGCAAAAGTGAGCTTGGCACTCTGAATTTGGATCCTAGTCATTAAGATATGGAACTCATGGTTTAACCCTTTAACTGTTTTGCCCTCAAACCCAAAACCTCACTCTCCTCTCCTGGCCACCACTTCATGGGCCATTAGCTTTCTTCTCTACTGTGGAATAATCAATGTTCCTAATCCCATACTTTAGGTGCTTTTCACAAACCACCCCAAGCTATTACCTGTCTCTAAAGAAGGCCTTAGGTGAATAGAGAAGCACTGGGGATTGGAGAAAGCTGTCATCCTCTGATATGCACAACTCCATGAGGAACTAATATTGTCATTGTCATCAGAAAGGAAAGAGGCCCCAGAGAGTGACTCATGGAAAAAGGGACAAGAATCCTTCTCCCCACTCTTCAGATCTTCTTTCTCCTCCTGATGGTTCTCTACCACGCAGTCTTTCTCCCTAGCCACTAAAATCTTAAAGACAATGAGATAACAATGGCAAAAGCAACTGTATTCAGAGTCAAGAGAATGAAGTTGCAGTTTTGACTGCTGTGCATCCTTCACTCAATCAACTTCTTTCAGCTTCAGTTTCTTAGCAGACAAAACGGGGGAGTTGGGTTAGGGACACTCCAAGCGTCTTTCCAACTCTGATATGCTGCAGCATGTGTGTCTATGATGAGACATTTTGGTGGATGACACTATCATTTTCTTGCTTTCTTAATTCTCTTTGGCTTCTCCTCTGAGCCTGTCTACAGGTTAAGCTCATAGGTGATCAGTTTATAGCTCCTGAATTAATTTTGAAAATCACATGGTGAATTTCTGACCTAGACATTTCCAGTCTTCTCTGAAAATAAAATTGTCCAACATTTGTTTGGAATAATTATTTTCTTAAAATTTCATCCCACAATTCTACACCCTTCAGAAATTATTCTTCACTGTTGGGTTAAATATCACTAATGGATGTCTTAGTACTTCATTAGATTAATTTAAAAAAAGAAAAGAAAGAATTGTTCATCTTGTATGTTCTGGGTAACATCTGATACATAAATAATTTTAAGAAGGGAATTAGTGAAGATGAACACAACTACATATTAAGTTTACATGAGAAATTAACTTTCATAGTAGAGAATTATTGTTTTCAGGAACATGTTATAAGTAAATAAACACTAGAATAACCATAAACTGAGGTAGAAAGATAAAAACCCCAGCCCCTAAAATGGTACTTTCCCCACTTCATGAAGAGTGTGGTTTGGCCAAGAACCAGACATTTTCCATGTGAATTTAATTCATGAGTTTGAAAAACACAAAGCTTGATATATACTATACTGTATGCAAGTAACAAATTTTTTTTTGAATGAAAATGAGCCTTAAAGGAAGTACAGAGTTATTTTGAAGATGGCATTTGATCTGTTGAGGAAGAAATAGTCACAGGCAAATATTCAATATTTTATGAGGGTGTGGAATTACTACAGAGCTACGGTCTTTTTGTTTTCTATAATCAAATAATGTCAGCCTGGGAGTATCATAAGCTTTTGAAGTAGGCAGGAGCCACACCTAAGGCATGATTTAGAGGCGGGGAAGCTGTTTGGTTAAGTGTAAGTTCATGGTTAGGAAGGATTTCCACAGTATCGCTATTAACTCCAAGTTATGATGAAACCAAAACTTTGTCTACACACGCCTCTCTCGTGATTAAGTTATTTGAGTACAGAGAACTCCTGACATTTTCCAGAGTTCTCATTCTAGGTTTCTCAGAAGGGCAGGTGATATTCATGCAAGACAAAACTCTACACAACCTTGGCATTAATGAGCGTTTCTAGGCCTAAGAGTTTGAATTATTTTATTTTTTAAATAATTTCAATTTTTATTTTTGATTCAGAGGGTACATATGCAGGTTTGTTACAAGGGTATAATGTATGATTCTGAGGTTGAGGTTTGATTGATTCCATCACCCAGGTAATGAGCATAGTACCCAACAGTTAGTTTTTCAATCTCTTCCCCCTTCTCTGCCTCTGGAAAAAATAGATATAAACACATGGAAACAAAACTAGTGGTGCGAAAAATGTCAAGAGAATGGGAAAAACTATGTTATGGGACCCTACTTTTAATTGACCAGAATCCATTCATTCTCTAATGCACATTAGCACTAAAATTTGAGGCGATTCCCATAAATTTTCTAAACTTCAGTGTTTTAATGCGTAAAATACTAATATTGGACTAGAATTTTGCTGAAGTCTATTCAGCTTTTATGATTATGTATATGGATATGTAGGAAAATATGAATACATACTTTTATAAAAATGAAGTGGAAGAAATATTAATATGCTATCTTTTGCTTTGTTTTTCTTAGGTCTCCTCAATGGATGCTCTAGCAACTTCAATCAACCAGTTTGCCCTGGAATTGAGCAAAAAGCTAGCTGAATCTGCTCAGGGTAAAAATATTTTCTTTTCTGCCTGGAGCATCTCAGCTTCCTTGGCCATGGTGCATTTGGGCGCCAAAGGTAACACTGCAGCCCAGATGACCCAGGTGAGTGGAAAAGGTCAACCATCTTCTGTTTCTTGTAAACTAAGTGTTTTTATTGCCTTTTAACTTCAGTTTCCTCTTGACAACTTGGTAATTTACATTTCACAATGACATTCTCTAAAACAGGACATACACTAAAAAATTCTATGCCACAAAACAAATCCTGGTAAAGGGAATCAATTTGCAGACTGTTGCCAGGAAAACCATTTAAGTACCTGTGTCTTTTAGCAATATAAAATGGAGAAAGGATGAGGTTATCAATTTTTATAAACAGCAAAACCAATTTTATTTTGACGATACTATTTCAAAAAGTAGTTGGTCAAGCTTTAAATAATAGAATTATTCAGCATCTTTATAATCAGATTTTCTTGAAGACACAAAAAAGAAAAATAAACAAATTCTGTTTCTCATGCTTTGTTTGATTCTCTCTTTGTTTAGGCCCTGGTTATCTGAATGAATCTAAGAAGCTCATTAAGATCATTAAAATAATAACATAATACTATTGTATAGAGAACTAGTTTTGCAATAAGCATCCTCAAAACATTGTGTGTATGTAAATATATAGATGTAGCCATAGACAGCAAAACAGCCATATGTGTGTGTAAAAATATAGTGTATATGAATACATATTCATATATGCAACAATATGTATATAAAAATGTGTTTTGAAATAAAAATAAAAAGAGAAAGAGTAAACTTGGCCCTAAATCTTGTAAAATCAAAAGGCTAAATGAAACAATTTTCACCCAAGAGGGTGACTTCTTTGCAAAGTATGGATATGAACACAGCTGGTAATCTGAGAAAAGTGGGCAGAACAGATGCTCTATTAGTTTGGACTTGGACTATCACCCTTACTCTTGTAGTTCACAAGATATCAGGTGTTTTAAACAAGACGACAGCAACAACAAAATCCTTGTTCACAACTTGTTAACGATTGGTTCAGTAGTTCAAAAGTCTTAATCATTAATATGAGAGACAACCTTAAATGGATTCCAATTTGAATCTATTTAACATAAATATATTGCTGAGTGTTGCTTGTCCTTGTTTCAAATGCTAATGCTCTCAGTTGCAAATGAGCCTCATGAATTAGCTGTGCACCCCTCTTTGTATGGTAGGTGACCCTTGTTCTATTACCAGGGGTTCATGCAACACTTGATGTAATATACTGTATTTCTTATTGTCAGCCAGGTCCAGGACATGAGAGATAAAAGTATTGTCTTCTGTTCTACTGTTGTATAATTCAGAGGAAAGAAGTGTATCTACGTCCTTGCTGTTAACTTTTCAATGAAATGCTGGGGTGAACATATAGATTGTGCCTATATATGTCAAGTGGTGGTAGACAATAGGAACTAAAGCATTTAACTAGAAAAAGAAACAACTAAAATTCCTTAATTTTCCACATAATTACGGCTTTTACTTAAACTGTCTAAATGATGGTCTCAGTGGGACACCTAGCATTCTTCTTAAAACAACCATGAGTAAAAAGGAAATATGGAAAATAAGAGAGTTTTACCTCAGGGTTTTCCCAACATCACTCTAGTTATAAAACATAGGAAAATAAAGAGACTAGCACTTAAACTGGAATTTAGAAAATTTATTTAAAAGCAGTTATTGACTTATTCTATTAGTTAAACACATTATTTAAGTCAAGTCAGAGCCCCTTTGTTTAAAGAATTATATGTTCTGCAATTACAGGAATAACTGACTTGTATTTACAGATGATGTATAATTTATATGATTGCTTCTCTGCAAAGTGTATTCACTGGTCTTTTTATTGAAATTACAGGTGCTTCAATTTAAGAGAGACCAGGGAGTCAAATCTGACCCTGAAAGTGAAAAAAAAAGAAAAATGGTATATTTTATCCTTCAATATACATTTGATAATTAAGGAAAAAGTACTTTTAGCACATATATTTTACTGATAATTTAAGTGACTTTTAGCTGATAACTTTTCTTAGAAACATATATTAAAGTTATAGGAACATTTTTTCAGAATATAACATATCTACACTTTTTGAAAGATCACTTCTCCCCATGCCTTTTTAATCTCACTAAAAATTTCTCTACTTTCAAACTTTTTTTTGCCTGCTTTTGTAAATTAAATGTGTAGGAAATTATGGCCTAAATAATATTTCATTCTTTGCACTAACATTAAAGAAAACATTTTTGTCTACTTTAGGATCATTTTCCTCTTTTGTTTGCCTTTCACCAAATAACTTAATTTAGCTATAGTTTGCTAACATATACATAACTCTCGTTTAACATTTTTATTTGACTAATTCATTCTCTTTTAAAGGAATTCAATTTGAGCAACTCTGGAGAAATACACTGTAATTTCCAAACACTTATCTCAGAAATCCTCAAGCCTAATAATGACTACATACTTAAAACAGCCAATGCGACATATGGTGAGAAAACATATCCATTTCACAATGTAAGTGCAAATGTATTATTTTAAGCTAATGGAATAGAAAGAGCAATGTGAGATCAATCAGTAAACTCTATTTCTTTAGGGATCCCAAGGACAATCTCAATGTGGTCAGTACTTCCCTGTAAACAATTAATTAGACCAACCAATGAGTGTCTAGTGGTAAAGGAAACCAGTAACAGTTCTCAAGCCAGATCTAGCAATCAGATATTTATGTCTAGAATAAAGAGATAACCCCTAAGAATGGCCCACAAATACATATGGAGACTTGGCTGGAGACTGTATACTGGAGAACAAAACTGACCTCGGGATGAGAGAAGTGGGGAGTTTTCACAACAAGACGTTACAGACTTTGGGAACATGAAACATGAGATAATATCAACTTCTCCTCTTTGCTAGTGGTTGAAACTCCACCAGTGCAGACCATGATGACTCCGTCCTCTGTTAAGACTCACGAGGTTCTCAGAGGGTCACATCACAACCCTGGCTAATCAATTACTTCTTTTTCCATCATTTCCTTATGCAGGAGGATCCAGGTGTCCAGTGGGAACAAGGAAATTAGATAGGGTAGAAGGATAGCAATAAGATAAAATAGAGCTACCTTGTGATTTCAAGCAATGCTATCCCTGTTCAAATCTAGTGAATTCTGGAGAGTTCAGGACTTAAGCTTTTTTATTACTAAAGATACAAAACCACCCAAACGGAGTCTTAAAGACAGTTTCCTTTCTTGTAGGTTCAGGGACTCTGGTTTGATTCAGAAGTGGGAGAAATGACTGACTCAGTGGGCACTTGGAAACAAGAGGGACACAGAGATAGATATGAACATCTTTTTATATGTCCACAAGCCCTGAATTAAGACAGGGAGTAGTCCCTCATAAATATTTAAATGTTCTTTTTACTAGATTTTAAATTCCACAGAACTTAGACTTCATAATCTTCAAACCACTTCCTGGAAGCAGAATTAACTCATCACTTTTTACTCCCTACGAGCCCTCCATAAAGTAAGCAAATTTACTACACAGTCTTGAAGAATAAATTATGTTCCCAAGGCAGGTGCCTTCATAAAAGCAACCTCAGTCATAGCCTACATGTGATGACTGCCACTGGGTGAACATCAGAGGATCAGGAGGAGGAGGAGGCCTCATTTTTTTTCCCTCAGAATGCCCAATAAAACATTTGATTCTGCTTAGAAATTCATTTTCATGGCAGAATATCATCTTCAAGGGCCCTCCACAAAGTTCTTAGATGTTTAGAGTACACAGAAGGAAGCTGCCAGTATCACAGCCCTCGCTTTGGTTTCGTCCCTGCCATAGAAAGTCAAGTACAATGCCCAGTATTTCTTGGCCACTGGGGTCACTTTTGTAATTTGTAGTCCCTTTTCATTCTTGCTTCATTTCAAGGCATGGATAAAAATAGAAAAGAAGAGGATGTGGAAGCCCCAGAACTGTGGGCATCAGTACTTTCTTCCACAGCTGGAGTTCTGCAGAGCTAGCCAGTGCCCTGCTAAGTTTGAAGAGGAAGGTGTTGAGTTTTTGACCAAAACTGGGAGTCAGGAAAGAGAAGAGGGAGTGATGGTGTCGGAGTGTGCAAATTAATTGCCCACTTACCTAGTTCTTTTGATAATCTAAGTAGATTTGATTTCTCGGTTTTAAACAACTCTACAAAATGGGATGTTATCTATGTCTTTCAGAAATATTTAGAAGATGTGAAAACATATTTTGGTGCAGAGCCTCAGTCTGTTAACTTTGTGGAAGCTTCTGACCGAATCAGAAAAGAGATAAACTCTTGGGTTGAAAGACAGACCGAGGGTAAGCTTTCACCGACACCGAGGGGCTCAGCAGCATGCTTTTCCCAAATGTCCTTTTATTTATTTTAGTCTGTGTCATGTGTAAGTATGTGTATTCCTTAAATAGAAGGGTGGACACATTCTAAATATTCAGAACATTTATTTCTATTCATGTACCTAATTTTTAGGTTGACTGCCTTCCTAATAAGTCTTATCTAAAATACGTAAGTCAAGCCATCACGTTATCAAATAGACAAGAAAATTATCATCTCCCACTAATTCCCAAGAAGAGTCCAAGCATAAAAAGCAGACAAATGCAAAAAGGAAATTGGAAATAACTGCTGCTGCATGCATGATTTTTAAAGAAAAATACTAATAACAGAAATGTGGCATTAAATGTGCTATAGAATCTTAAGTACTTTTCAAAATAAGTTCATGTACAAGTATCAGTTAGAGTATGGGTTAAAGAGTGCTAACGAAGAGGCCCAAAATATAGTGGCTTAGTAAGACACAAGTCTGTTTTTCTCTCAAATAAGAGTTCAAAGGTAATTAGGCATCTTGATCTAATCCTTTCCCAAAGGCCCTACCTGTTAATACTACTACATTGAATATTAGGTTCCAACATAAGAATTGTGGAGGGACACAAATATTCAGGTCATATCAGCAGCACATTACCTTAATAGATTTCCTAATATATGTTTATTATATTCCTCATGTATATTAATTAGATTTATTTACTAAAATGTAATTTAAGATTTATTTGTTTATAATCACAAGAGAAATGGATTCACAGATGGAAATTTTGTGCTTTTTTGGTCATGTTTTTATACTGAGTATATACTAGCTTGATGAAAGTAATCAGAGAATTTTCTATGTTGTGCTTTGAAACTGTTTTTATAGTGTAGAGATTTATCATTTACTTGAAGATTTAAAATAATTTACCTGTCTACATGACTGGGGTTGACACTATTTCCACAGGAGGTAATTATTTGACAGTTGTGAAATTTCAATCGTGTTTAATTTTTTTTTTCAGACTGTCGACCATTTCTTGAGTTTCTATTAATATTTTCCTGGAAAATCATTTTTAAATTAATGGCCACAAACTGTCTCTTATAATTTTAACACCTTTCCCATTTCTGCATTTTGGCAGTTTAAAAGATCAGCCCTTTATTCTGAGCAGTCTCTGTTGCAGAGTGAAGCTGGGTTGACCAGGAGGTTCTTCTCAATCCAGTTCTATGTACCTCAGTTATCAAACATGTGCCTCTAGAGCAAACCTCTAACACCTGATTTGTGAGATATATATTTGATATATTTTTATAAATCGTTCAGGGTGCTTTGGTGGAGAGTTTGGAGAGAATGTATTGGGGGTTGACAGTCAAATATCAGTTTAAGTTGTAACTATAACAATCTGATAGAAGCAATTGCACCCAGCAATATTTTGGGCAACAGGAAAACATTGGCACAACCTTCCAGATGTTAATCAGAGCAGCTTACGGTTTGTGGCTACAAACCGAAGTGAAAAAGAAGGAAGCATTTGGTCCCCTCAAAATAGAGGTACAAATCAACTCATGTTAGAGGGAAATTTTTATAATTAAAATGCAGATTTATACTTAATGTAGAATAAAGCTTACTGACCATTCAGTATATTATTTCTTCAGTGTTTCTCTCCTTATTCACAGCAGCTATTCTAGACAGAAACAGTATATGTCCATTTCTGGAAAATCCAAAACCAGGACTTTTTAAGAAAACTTTCATAGTTCCAGAAAAAAAATAAAAAATCTGGTTGTCTTTAGTTAAAATATACATATTTCTACAAGCCATTTGCAACTGGCATTTTGTTCTTACAGGTAAAATCCAGAATCTCCTATCTGATGACTCTGTGGATTCCACAACCAGGATGGTTCTGGTGAACGCCTTGTACTTTAAAGGAATCTGGGAACATCAATTCTTAGTGCAAAACACCACAGAAAAGCCTTTTAGAATAAATGAGGTAGGAAACTTTTAAAGATCAGTTTGAATTTTCACATGGCATTGTAAAAATGATTCCATTATAAATTCACTCTTCTTTTAAATCATACGTTCTAGCGAACTATGGCTCTTACTAGGTGGACTAAAAGCCTCCAGTTCTCTGGGGAATTCAGTGACATTCCCCTTACTTTGTTTTTTTTCTGGATATACAATCACTCAGTCCCTGCTACCCTTGTGAGCTGGGTAGGGTAGTTTATATATTTATTTCCTAGGTGAGAAATAGTGTAGCCAAGTGACTGGAGGCATGCCTGAGTTAGAAGCAGCCCAGAATCAGAACCTTACACTCCTCACTGTAGATTCTGTACCTGATCTGCTAAACCAATACTAACTTCTACCAAATTCTCACCCTTACAGAAGTAAAAGCAATAAAAGGGAAGGCTGATGTAAGGTTATAGATCAGTCTCTCATGAATGGGCCAGAGTGTGGCTGGGCTTTGGGACCTGATTGGCAACAAGGACTCAAATATTGTCAAGATTTTCCCTCTATTTTCCAACTCGGTTTCTACCATTATTCTTCTCTCACGTTGAAGTCTAACTTTCTCTGCTTCCCAGTTCACAATGGCAGAACATAGCTACCCACAGGACCTTCTCCATGCTAGAGACCAGTTGGAAAATCCCATTCCAAATTTCTAGGAAAGGAACTAGTTGACCAAGGTTTGTTACAGTTGTTTAGTCTAGGGATAGGCCACAGACAGTGCTGCTGTGGAGCTCTGGCTTTAGTGAATGTGTGCAATGGGCATTTCTCTACCAGGGAGGTGAGGATGGGGAAGGAGCCGAACACACAATCCAGCAGGTTAATGACAAGTGAGCTGGATAGTTGCCTGGGTTTGTATATTCACTGGAAATTTTTAGTTGCAGGTGATAGAAAAGTATTCCAAACTAGCTTTGCCAAAATGGAAATTGTACTGGAATTAACTTAGGTAACAAAAAACTAGGAAGTCAGGAGTGAGTGATGGTGGTCTTTAGAGTCTCAACACATTATCCCAGTTCATTCTCATTCTGTCTCTTTCTCTTTCTTGCTCCTCTAGTTGCTACTCTCATTCTCTAATAATGATCAGGGAATATGGTTGCCTCATATTAAGCTTAAAGCTTCACAACTCTATCAGACAGAGAAAGTGTTTGCCATTAGTTCTAAAACAGTGATTGCAAAGAAGGTTCTGGTTGGTGCCATTCATGGGCTCTCTCTAGAAAAAAACCACAGCACACTGGAGTACTCCTAGTAAACGGCCCTTGTCATGTGGCCACCACCTTAGCATACGGTTGGGCTTTGTGATGGACAGTTCCACATAGAATGGACAAGTAACATATGTCTACAACATCTACGTTGCAGGGGTGTTTGTTTTGCTTTTATTTGGCATTGGACTTATTTTTAAATAAGCTTTATTTTTTAGAGCATTTTAGCTTTACAGAAAAAATTGTGCAGAAAGTACAGGGTTCCCATATGTTCCCCCTTCAACACACATAGTTTCCCTTAATATTAACAACTTGCATTAGTGTGGCATATTGGTTATAATTGATGATTGAATATTCACATGTAATTATTAACTAAAGTCTGTAGTTTACACTTGAGTCCACTCTTGGTGTCTTACAGTTCTTTGGGTTTTGAAAATGCACAGTGTCGTGTAGCCACCATAACAATAGTATTCAGAATAATTTCACTGCCCTAAAAGTGCCCTGTGCTTTACCTATTCATCCATTCCCCCAAAGCCCTGACAACCACTGATCTTTTTTTCTTTGTACAGTTCTGGCTTTTCTGGAAGGTCACATAGTTGGAACCATACAGCATGTAGCCTTTTCAGGCTGACTCCATTCACGGTGAATTTAAGGTTCCTCCATGCCTTTTCCGGGCTTGATAGATCTTTTTGTTTTATTGTTGAATGGTATAATTGTACCACAGTTTATTTATCTATTCACCTATTGAAACATATCTTAGTTCCTTCCAATTTTGGGCAATAATGAATAAAGTTGGTATAAACACTACACTGTGTGCAAGGTTTTCTGTGGACACAGTTTTTTACACATTTGAGTAAATGCCTAGGGGCACAATTGTTGCATTGTATGGTAAGACTAGGTTAACTTAGTAAGAAACTGCCCAACTGTTTTCTAAAGTGGCTGTACCACTGTGCATTCCCACTAGCAATAAGTGATAGTGCCTGTTCCTCCATATCTTTATCAGCATTTGGTGCTGTCAGTGTTTCATATTTTAGCCATCCTCATAGACATGTGTAATTTGCAGTCTCCTAATGACATATGAGTGAGTATATTTCATGTGCTGTATGTCTTCTTTGTGAGGTATTTCTTCAGATATTTTGCCCATTTTAAAAACTGGCTTGCTTGTTTTTATTATTGTCGAGTTTTAGAATTCTTTGTATGTTTTGAATACCAGTCTCTCATAATTATGTGTTTTGCAAATATTTTCTGCTCATCTATTGCTTGTCTTTTCATTCTCTTAGTGAATGTCAGTTTTTATAATACTAAATTACGTTCTCAAATATTTGCATGTAAAATATACCTTACTCAGCTTCTGGATTATTGGCATTTCCTTAATTTACACAAGATCATATATTAAGTGTTTGATATAATACCCCTTGCTATAGTCTACAGAGGTTGCCACGGTCGTGTTAGAAACAGAAACTCACATATTTGCTATTGGGGATACTTTTCAGTGGAATACATATTTACATAAAGGAAGGTCTGGATACCTTTATTCACCATTTAGCAGAGGATCGCCAATTTCTGGATACCTTTAGAGGATCACCAGCATCCCAGAAAACTGGGAGTTAATGATGGTAGAGAATTAAGGATTTGGTGGAACACTTCTTCACTGACCTTGTTTTTTTTTCTTGTCAGACTACAAGCAAACCAGTGCAAATGATGTTCATGAAAGAAAAGCTTCAAATTTTTCACATAGAAAAGCCACAAACATTAGGCCTTCAGCTCTACTACAAAAGCCGTGACCTCAGCCTGTTTATACTACTGCCGGAAGACATCAATGGGCTGGAACAGGTAAATAACATCAGCGTGACTGATATGAGGGGGTTTCCATTGTTTGACTAGGAAAGAAACTGGTTGGCAAAGGTTTCTCCCAATTGTCTCCCAATTAAAGAATGGTCTCCCTATCCTTTAATTCCTATAGAGAAAAGTCACCAATGTACCTTGAGTCATAGGCACTTCACCTTTTCAATATTATTTAAGCTTTATAATGCTCTGTAAAATTAATGTTACTGTTCCTGTTTCTCAGAAAGGTTAAGCAATGTATAGACATCTCCAGTCTGGGTCATCACACAAATAGCCACATGTACAACAGATACGATTATACTTTGTCAGTCACAGAACTATGTGGATTGATTATAACAATCTTTCAATCAGTTTAGGTTTCCCTCTGGTAGAACCTATGTGATTTGAAATTAATATTTTAATCATTTGCATTAGTATACAGACACATACACAGGCATTAAACTGTTTTACAAAACTTATTTTTATTTATTTATTTTTTTTGAGACGGAGTTTTGCTCTTGTTACCCAGGCTGGAGTGCAATGGCGCGATCTTGGCTCACCGCAACCTCCGCCTCCTGGGTTCAGGCAATTCTCCTGCCTCAGCCTCCTGAGTAGCTGGGATTACAGGCACGTGCCACCATGCCCAGCTGATTTTTTGCATTTTAGTAGAGACATGGTTTCACCATGTTGACCAGGATGGTCTCGGTCTCTTGACCTCGTGATCCACCCGCCTTGGCCTCCCAAAGTGCTGGCATTACAGGCTTGAGCCACCGTGCCCGGCCCCAAAACTTATTTTTTTGAACATTTTTATCAAGTAAACAACCTTCAGGAGAAAAAGTCTGAACAATACTATCTTCAAGAATTATTTAAGCTGTTTATCAGTCAAATTTCTATTAAGCTGGACTCAACTTGGTCAGACCATGCTTCTGAGCAATTTACATGCCTCAACTGAATCTGAGTCTCATGCAACAGATGGCCTTTCTTTGCCACTGTCCAATTTTTCACATGTTTCAGACTCTTAATACTTGTAAGTTTCCACAGTTCTACTGGTATGTAGAAAACATTTCCAAATTATGTCATAAAATTTGTGAAACTGGAGAGGATAGTAAAAATAAAACCAGTTTGGACAAATAACTGTTACAGTTAAGCCTTTGTAAGATAAATACCTAGAAGTGCAGTTTCTTGAGATGGAGATATTGTCATTTTATTAAAGTAAATGATTTACAGGTATGTCATTGACAGTCAACACTTCAGTCTAGAAAATGCATACGCATTAAAACAAACATGTCATTTAAAAAATCAAACATACAGATATACATGTGTAATATATACACATATATATTTATTATTTTAAAATTTAAAATATAAAGAAAAGGAAAAGCATCCTTAACCTCACTATAACATCATTACTTTTGAGATTTTGGGGGTTTTCTTATCTTTTCTTTCTTTTTTGACTTAGTTTATAATTATTAATCTCACATTGTTTTGATTATAGACATGTTATTTTATTCTAAATTTTGTTTTCAAAGAGCTGTCTCCCATGTTGATAAGCAAGTTTTTCTGTGCCTTGGCTTACAACTTGAACTAGAGTATATGCTTTTGTACAGATAAAATCTAAATGTATATTTATATTGATGTATTTGAGTGTATAGTTGATGTCTTGCATGCTATAGCAGAAGTATTTCCATTTTGAACTAAACTCAAATTCTCCTGTAGTCAGATAGCAATTAATCTGCAGAACAAAGATTTTGAAGGTCAATATTATACAACCAAAGGACTTCCAGATGTGTGTGTGTTGTCACCCTGAGTAGTGGGAGTGATCATAATTCATCTATGTAGTTCTTAGGGAGCTCTCTCAACTACTGTTTTTCATTTCACTTTGGAATTACTGATTCTTTCTTTCTTGGTTCCAAATGGGCAGCTGGAAAAGGCCATCACCTATGAGAAGCTGAATGAGTGGACCAGTGCAGACATGATGGAGGTGTACCATGTGCAGCTGCACCTTCCCAAGTTCAAGCTGGAAGAGAGTTATGATCTCAAGTCAACCCTGAGCAGTATGGGGATGAGTGACGCCTTCAGCGAGAGCAAAGCTGATTTCTCAGGAATGTCTTCAGCGAGAAACCTATTTTTATCCAATGTTTTCCATAAGGCTTTTGTGGAAATAGATGAACAAGGTACTGAGGCTGCAGCTGGCAGTGGGAGTGAGATAGGTTTCCGAATTAAAGTCCCATCCATTGAATTCAATGCAAATCACCCTTTCCTCTTTTTCATCAGGCACAATAAAACCAATAACATTCTCTTTTATGGAAGATTTTGCTCTCCCTAAATACTGCATATCTCTCAACAAACAAGACCATCTTACAGTGTGAAAGATGTGCCATGAGATGGAAAAGCACATTTTTCACAAAAATGAGTTTTTAGTCTAAACCTTTTTCACATTTGAATATAAGTAAATAGATCTTGAAATAATACATTCTAATGATCCTGTCATATCTGTATAGCTGGAGAGAATGATGATTTTTATTTTTACCATGTTAACATTTTATCTAATGTGACTTTCATTTACATTTCAGAACTACGATGCTTTTCAACTGACTGCTTTACAATTCTTGATCACTTGCAATATCCATACTTGTTATCATTATATATTTCATATACATCACTAAATGAAAAAATCTTTATAAAGGTGATATGATATTGATAAATAAGAAGTTTCTCAAGAATATCATTTTGATCGAAAATTTAGCCAGGTATGGAGGTGAATACCTGTGGTCCCTGATACTCAGGAGGCTGAGGTAGGAGGATTGCTTGAGCCCAGGAGGTTGAGGTTGCAGTGAGCTAAGATCACACCACTGCACTCCAACCTGGGCAACAGAGCAAGACCCTGTCTCAATAATAATAATAATAATAATAATAATAATTTTGGTGGCTCATAAATTATCACTGTAAAATTAAATATCCTTTTTCTGTTATTTAAAAAATACTTATATTGACATTAACTTAAAAAACTAGTGAAATTCAAATGAAATTTGTGATTCAGCTAGTAGCAGTCTCTTAATGTTGGTGCCCTAGTTTTGACAAATGTACTGTGGTAATAATGTAAGATGTTAGTGTTTGGAGAAACTGTACTGGGGTATATTAATTCCCTGCATTATCTCTGCACCTCTTCTGCGAATCTAAAATTATTTCAAAATAAAATTTTGTTTAAAATAATCATGGATGGCTGAAATATTCAAAACCAACATCCCCCAGTAACCTTAGCCCCGGCCAGAGCAATGCAGCGCGCGATCCTCACCCTGGGCGCCCATCCTCGGCTGCTGCCTCTTCCTTTGGGGCCCCTGGGCCTGACCTTCCTTCCGGGTCCGCACAGAAGCCTGAGCACGTGGCCGCTAGCACTGGTCCAGCGATGGGAACGCGGTGCGCCCCGGCTGCCATCTCCTGGAGACTAATTGCAGTGGACGTCGAGAGTGAACCACAGTCTCAACAACACCTAATTCTAATTACAACTGGTGATGGGCGAGGTTACGGAAATAACAGGGGCGCTGTGGCAGGAACCAACAGATGGTCTCCTTAGGGGGTATGAGGTGTCCCTTGACCCTTCTCTTCTCGGAGTGGACCTCAAGGTGACTTCTCCCCCGAGGACTTCCTACCCGTGACGTCCTGTGACCCCACCCCCGCTGCCAGTCCAGTCCTCTCAGGCGCCCTCGGGTGGAGCAGCGGGTTAGCTGGGGGAGTGGGGAGCTTCTGCCAACAGAGTCCAGCCCTGCAGGATGCACGTGGCGCAGAATCCTTGAAAAAGCTTTCGAGTGAAACCCATGCCCGCCCAGGGAGCAGAGCCCTAGCCGGGGAGGACGGGTTCCCGCAAGGCCAGCACAGAAAGGAAAGACGCGGCGCGTGGAGGCGGGGGCGCAGGAGGCGGCGTGCAGACGGTGTCCAGAGGCCGGAGGAAGCAACTCCCCAGGGAGTGGGCGGTGGCCCTAGGGACGGCTCCCGGGCCCCATCTCTCCCCGGAGCTCCGGGCAGCCTCGCCCACCGCTCCTGCATCCCAAGCTCCCTGGTCCAGAACGGGCGCTGGGCTCCGCGGGGGTATATTTTCCCAATATAATTTATGAGACAACAGACTCATATTTATATGCTGTTGTTCCAAAATGTAGAGGCAGCCATAGCACTTGCTGCGTTAATTCTCACTCAACAAATTTAATGGTTTGTGGGAGTGACAGATTCTATAATCACAGCATCCTTTAAAAAAAAAAAAAGACTTTATGTTTTAACGCAGTGTGTACATGCTTAGTCTCTCCCATTATTAGCATCTTCACCAGCGTGGTACATTCGTTATGACTGATGAACCTCCACTAACATGTCATTATCACCCATAGTTTATTTTAGGGGCCATGTAATGTAGTCCCTACATTACATTACATACATAGGGGCTATCTATGGTGTTGTATATTCTGGGGTTTTAGACAAATATGTAGTGATACATATCCAGCAGTACAGTATCAGACGAGCAGTTTCACACCTTAAAAATCCCCTGCACTCTGCCTGTTCATCCCTGCCAATCCACAACCCCTGGAAATCCCTGATCTGCTTACTGTCTCCATAATTTTGCCTTTTCCAGATTGTGATATAGAGGTCGTTGGAATAATACAGTATGCAGCCTTTCTGATTGACTTCTTTCACTTAGTAATATGTATTTATGTTTTCTCTCTGTCTTTTTATGGCTTGGTAGCTCATTTCTTGTTGGTACTGAATGATAATCCGTTGTCTAGATATATCACAGTTTATTTATCCAATCACTAGAAACAACTTTGTTGTTTAATTGACAACTTTGTTGTTTCTAGTTTGGGCAATTATGAATAAAGCTGCTGTGAACATTTGTGTGCAGGTTTCTTCAATTCCGTTGAGTAAATGCCAATGAGCATGATTGCTCGATCATATTTTTAGTTTTCTAAGAAACTGCCAGACTGTCTTGCAAAGTGACAGTACAATATGGCATTCTCATCAGCAGTGAATGAGAGTTCCTGTTACAAACATTTCTGCCAGCATTTCATGTTGTTAGTGTGTTATCACATTCGTTTAGTTCAAAGTATTTTTTAATATCTCTTGAGTTCTCTTCTTTGATTCATTTATTATTTAGAGGTGTGTTTTGCATTCTTTAAGTACTTCTGGATTTTTCAGCTGTCTTTCTGTTACTGATTTCTAGTTTAATTCCATAGAGGTCTGAGAGCAGATAGTGGATGATTTCTATTGTTTCATATTTGTTAAGTTGTGTTTTATGGCCCACAATGTGGTGGGCCATAAACTTGGTCAATGTTTAATGTGAGCTTGAGAAGAATGTGTAATCTGTTCTTGTTGGATGAAGTAGTCAACAGATGTCAATTGTATTTAGTTAATTGATGGTGCTGAGCTCAACTATGTTGAACTGCTCACTCATTTTCTGCCTGCAGAATTGGTCTATTTCTGATAAAGAAGTGCTGCAATCTCCAATTATACTAGTGAATTTATTTTTTTTTCTGTCAGTTCTATCAGTGTTTGCCTGAAGTATTTTGGAGTTCAGTTATTAGGTGCATACATGTAAGGATTGCTAGAACTTCTTGAATGGTTCTCAGTGTCTTTAATCACCTCATTGATGCACTGCTACTCTCTTGAGGGATCCAGCAGTTCAAGAAAATTGTTTAACATGCAGACCACTATATTAGTTTACAAGCTAAGATTAAATATAGCTGAAAAGAATTTTGGCTTTAGGGTAATTCCTTATATTTGTAAATGTATGCTAAATCATAACATTATTGATTTTCTGGTGAGGCACAATGAGAAGTAAGCTGTTGGTGTTTATTCTGTCTGTAGCTGTAAAATTATGTTGCTTGGATTATCCTAGTGTTTTATAGATTCTTGTGGCAAATTCTACCAAGCAAAAATAGAAAAGCTTGACTTTGTTAATGATACAGAGATTTCAAGAAGACATATGAATGCCTGGGTCACTGATAAGACTGAAGGTGAAAATATATCATTATTCTATTTCAATAATATTTTAACAGTGTTTTGGTTGAGTTCTTTACAAAATTGTCAAATATAAAAGGAGTGATTTTTTTCTCTAACTATGCAAACTTTAAAAATTTGTTTCTGAAGTATTGTCAATGCATAGACATTTCTCTAGCTTTATCTCCACTCATATCAAATATCTGATGTTTCTCAATATTCAGTACATTTTTTCCAAACAATCCACATTTTAAATGGCCTTTTTCTGGTTAATACTAAGGAGGTTTTCTTTTCAGTAATATTAAAATTTGAATTTTGGGGTTTCTAGCTACCTCTCTCTCTGGCATTTGCCATGCTCCATGGTTTGTCCATAAAATGTGGCAGGATGCCTGGCTGTGCCCTTTTTGCCTTTAGTGCTTAATTTAAACTGTTTTTAATTTCATGACACCATGAACTCCCTTCATGCATACTTGCATCCTCAAAGAGACCACACAATCTGAGTATCCCTCCTGATACAGGCATCAGATAATACATTTAACTAAATGGTTCTTTAACTCTTCTTTACAGGTAAAATTACTGAGGTGCTATCTCAAGGTTCAGTGGATTCATTGACTAAGCTGATTCTCATGAATGCCGAAGGAAACTGGGATAGTCCATTTGAGAAGTACAACACTAGGGATATGCCTTTTAAAATCAGCAGGGTGAGAATTCTGCACTATCAAAGGTAATTTTAGGAACTGTCATATTGCCTTTAACACCTGCAAGAAGCTTAACTTCAAGAACTTTGACTGGCCATGACCCTTTGGTAGTTTAGCACCTGGACTTCCCTCCAAACCTTGAGACTTTTTTTTCTCTTTCCCTTTATCTCTTTCTGATGTCTCAATAAAGGTGACTACATTACTTCCAGGCCTCAGGTCCTGCTCTCTATATCTCATCTATACTGGGTACTATCTATACCACAAATCTGAGTGTATAGCCCTTGGCTTCCCAAAACTTGTGAGATAAAGTTCAAACTCTGTGGTATGATGTGTGAGGCTCTTCATGATCTAGATCATGCCTGTTTCTCTATCTTCATTTCCCTTTGTACCTTCATGCTCTTTCTTTCTGCCAGTGTCCCCTTCAAGATACCTTTTTTTTTTTCTTTTTTTTCTTTTTTTGAGACGAAGTTTCACTGTTGTTACCCAGGCTGGAGTGCAATGGTGCGATCTCGGCTCACCGCAACCTCCGCCTCCTGGGTTCAGGCAATTCTCCTGCCTCAGCCTCCTGAGTAGCTGTGATTACAGGCACAAGCCACCATGCCCAGCTAATTTTTTGTATTTTTAGTAGAGACGGGGTTTCACCATGTTGACCAGGATGGTCTCGATCTCTGGACCTCGTGATCCACCCGCCTCGGCCTCCCAAAGTGCTGGGATTACAGGCGCGAGCCACCTCGCCCGGCCCAAGATACCTTTCTTGACAATGTACCTCCTCAAGCTGTCTCCTCCTCTAAGCTGTCACAGTGACCCCTGCCGGTCTCCCTGGTGGCATGGCAGTCATTGAATCAGGTGTCTTTTTTTTTTTCTTGCTTTGCTTGTTGCTGTTTGAGTGTAGAGAATGCTACAAGTGTCTAGCATACACATATGCTCAATAACTACTGAACCAATGAATTATATTGTCTTCTTTTAGTAATAAAGATATTAAACAAGCACACATTTTTGCTTAAAACCAAGTGAGCAAAAACACATACACAGGACAGACACAGCATTTAGCCAAGTACAATTTTAAATATATTATTTGCACAAGGCCCTTTATCTTTTATAAATCTTATTTATTTACTTTTTTTGTTTAACTCTAGAAATGTTTTGACGTGCTCAAAAGTAGACAGAATATGTTAATTAAGGAGACAGAATATGTTAATTATGATTTAATTCTTAATCATTTATCATCAGTTAAATCTTTCAGTCCAATGTGAGCCTGAATCTTCAGTTTCTCAAGAAATGTATTTCTTTCTTGCTTTATTTTGAAATAAACTGTCATATTTTCTCCTGGCAAGATATTTCTCTTCTTGAAATTTCTTTTAATAAGATGTATGTTAAGATGCCGCTGAAAACTTGCTCATAGTGTTTATACTCCTGAAATTCATCTCCCTTAACAGGAAGTCTGAAGGTGGGCAGAGGCCAGGGATGATGTGGGATGTGGGTGAAACTTCCAGACCAGCTCTCTCTACTTCTGTTTCGTCATTTTTAGAACATTCCCTACTTCTTCATGGTCTTAAGATAGGTCAGGCATTAAGCCCACAATGCAGACAAGAAGTTAAAAAAACAAAAGGGGTGGTGCAAAAGTCTTTTCTACCTGAGGTTCTACAATTTTACGCATAAAGGGAAACTTTTTCTATATTTCACTGGCCAGAATTGTTTTACGCTATAAGGAGGTGAATAATTATATCTTCCATTCTAGCATCTACAGTAGAGAAAAGCAATTTAAAGTAGTTGTAATGGGTAGTAAGAGCACCAACCTATGTGCTTCCTCAAAGAGCACACGTTTTGATTTGATGTTAATTCTTTCATTTTAATTCTAATTAGTACATTTATTCCTAAATAAAATAAAACGTCTATACAAATGCATATTTACTAAATAATTCAGTTAACATAAAAGACCACAAATGGACCCTTTTCTATTGCAAGACTAGAGTTTTGGGGGTTTGGAGGTGAGGAGAGGAATTCCCTAGACCAGGAGTTGGCAAACTATGGACCAGGGTCAAATCTAGCCCACCACCTATTTTTATACATACAATTTTATTGAAACAACCAGGTTCATATTGTCTATGGTTGCCTTCATCCCACAACAGCAGAGCTAAGCACAGATTGGGGGTTCTTCATCGAAAAATTTGAAATCTGAAATGCTCCAAAGTCTGAAACTCTTTGAATACCATCATGATGCACAATTTACCAGGATTTTAGCTTTTGCTCTGGGTCACAAGGGTTTTCAGTTGAGGAGTGATGTGACTTGGCTTATGTTTTAGCAGAGTCCCTCAGGCCACTGTACTGAGAATAACCACAAGGAGGATAAGAGCAGAAACAGGGCATCTGGGGCTAGGATGATAGCAGTGAAGGAAGCACAGGTTAGATTTTGGTTACATTTTACAAATGGGGCAGATATAATTTGCTAATGGGTCAGATAACGTGGTGTGACAGAAAGACAGGAGTCAAGGTTAACTCCATTAACTCCAGGGCTTTCGACAGCTGGAAGGATGGCATCCCTGTCAACTGAGTTGGGGAAGAAAATAAAAGACTTGGAAGGGACTAGGGGAGCCCAGCGTTACAAGTTAGACTGGAGGTTTCTTCTGTAAGTTCAGATGCAGATGTTGAGTAGGCAGCAAAATGGAATATTGACCTACTGAGGTGAGCTCCAGGTCAGAGGTGCAAATTTGGGCGTCCTATTTAAATTCCTCACTAAATGAAATTATAGCAGAGAAAAGAAATCTTTTTCCTTAATCTTCCCAAGTTCTCTGGCTGGGGCCCTAATAAATTAGAGTCACACAAGACAATTAGCAAGAGAAAACCAAACAGAAACGTATTAACATGTACGTCCCACATACACATGGGAGAACTCAGTGATGAGTAACTCAAGCAGGTGGTTAGAATTGGTGGTGTATTTACCTAATTTACTAGGGGAAAGGGAGGGTAAGGAAGGGCACTTAGGGAAAAAGAAATGACTTTTCGGAAAGATAAATGAATCCTTCAGAGTAGAATAGATGGCAGATATAAAAGTCAAATGACTGGCTGGCTGGGTGTGTGCGAAGCTCTCATCTTTAAGAACATAAAGCTTGTTCCCAAGGAATGAACTGAAGACAACTGAGTTCTTCTGAGGTCTTTTGGAAGGCTCTGCTTTTAGGTAGTTAAGATATTTCAGGAACTCAAGTGCCTTCAGCTCAAAATAATTCTTAAGCCAAGGTGGCATATTTGGGAGTGGTATATCCTGGTTCCCTTCAAGATCACCAAGAGAAAGGAAGGTAAAGATGGAGCCCTGGGAGCCCCAGTGTTTGGAGATTGAGGTAATGAATATGAACCAGTAAAGGGGCTACTCCAGGGTTCTAGAGACCAAGGAAGAAAGCATTACCACGGGCAGAAACTGGCCAACTCTGTTGATTATGTCCAATATTCAATTCTTGTGCTTCAACTTAATGGTTAACTGTTGTCTTTATAGAACAAAGGAAAATCTGTGCAAATGATGTTTCAGGAATCTACTTTTAAAATGACCTCTGCAAAGGAAATATTCACCAAAATTCCAGTGCTTCCCTATGTTGGAAAGGGGCTGAATACGATCAGCATGCTTCCAGATGAAAACACTGATTTGAAAAAGGTAATGAGTGTTCAAAGCATGCATTGAATCAGAGTAAAGGCTTTCAGAAGCCTTTTAGGAAAAAAAAACTTTGAAAATTTGCTTTGATGAGTGTTTCCTTGACATATTTGGCTGCATTCAGTGGGATGATTTTCCATTTTAATGGCTACATTCAGTGGGATGGTTTCTATGTGTTGAACACCTTTTAGAAAATACTCTTATCTCAGAAAGGACTCAGGTTGGCACCAAACCAGGTCAGAGTTCAAGGTCCTGCTTTACAATTTAGAAACTTGTCTTTTGTTAGCTTGTCCTTCCTATGAAAAACAATGTCAGTACTTCTCAATGAGGATTATTGCAGGATAAAGGAGATGGCCTATATGAGGCATTTGTTTCAATGTGAGCATGGCATTGATTAATATTTGTAGTCTTCACTCCAGACTTGCCCAGTAGTTCTGAGTTTTCCCTTCAGAAAGCAGGCAAATGGGCCGGGCGCGGTGGCTCAAGCCTGTAATCCCAGCACTTTGGGAGGCCGAGGCGGGTAGATAACGAGGTCAAGGGATCGAGACCATCCTGGTCAACATGGTGAAACCCCGTCTCTACTAAAAATTAAAAAAAAAACTAGCTGGGCATGGTGGCGCGTGCCTGTAATCCGAGCTACTCAGGAGGCTGAGGCAGGAGAATTGCCTGAACCCAGGAGGCGGAGGTTGCGGTGAGCCGAGATCGCGCCATTGCACTCCAGCCTGGGTAACAAGACCGAAACTCCGTCTCAAAAAAAAAAAAAAAAAAAAGAAAGCAGGCATATGGAGAAGAGCTGCTGTGACTCTATGCGTCACCTAGGGATCATGTTAAAATGTGGATTCTAGTTTAGCAGGACTGGGATGGAGCCTGAAATGCCGCATTTCCGCCAAGCTTCCAGGTGTTGCTGAAGCTGCAGGCCCATGGAGCACTCTGAGTAGCAAGGTTGTAGAGAGTCAGTGAAGACTTACAGCAGGACAGTAATTGGCTTTTTAAGAAAGCTAATTCTTATGGCTGCAACAAACAGATTAGAAGGAGAGAGACTGGAGACAGATCAGAAAGCAAGCTGCTGTGGCATTTCAAGTAAGACATGACCAGCGCCTGAATGAAGACAGCAGCAACAAAGGCAGAGGAAATGCTGAGAGGTCTTGGAAGTCAAAGGAACAGAAAAATGGTGATGGATTCATTGGAAGGGAGTCTGGGTGAAAGAAGAGACAAGTCTGAGATGTCCTACGTCAACATGCTTTCGTGAAGATAATACAACCAACTTTAAGAGGACAGTCATTGTCTTACAAATATACTCCAGGTTGTAAGTTTCTGCCTCAGGGAAAAGGTTTGGCAAAGTTTCTGGGATCCAGGGATCAAGGTATTGAAATAAAAGTCATCACCTACCTGAATGGTTTAGCACTAATGTGCTGTCTTCCATATGTGTGCTGTTCAATGTGGTAGCCACTGGCCACCTTTGACGATATACATTTACATTAACAAAAATTAAATTGACAAAACAGGCCTTTCCTGCACTACCCACATTTCAAGTGCTCAGTAGCCACATTTGGCTCGTGGCTACCACATGAGACAGCACAGCTGGAGGATGTTAACATCATAGAAGCAAGTCCCACTGGACAACACTGATCTAGATTGTCAAATCACCAACTTCCTTGTTTGAGGTGGAAAAAGAACTTTCTTCTGAAAGATTCATAGAATAGACAACAGCAGACAAGATGTATGCAAGAGACGTGGAAGTTTTCCTTCCTAGATTTAAACCGGAGGAAACTTGGAACACAGAGGCTGTCCGTCATGGTCTGGGCATGGTCGATGCCTTTGCACAGGGCAAAGCAGACTTCTGAGGAACGTCATCTAAGAAGGATCTGCACCTGTCCAAGGTCATTCACAAGTCCTTTGTGGAGGTCAATGAGGAAGGCACTGAAGCTTCTACCACCTACATGCTAGTTTGCCAGGGCTTAAGAATCCTCCCCAGACTCTGTACCAAGTATCCCTTCCTCTTCTTTATCCAGCACAGCAAAACCAATGGTATTCTCTTCTGTGGCCGGTTTTCCTCTCCCTAAGGACATAGGTAGTCATTGGATAGAGTCCTTCTCCTTTCTCTAACTGACCTAATTTTCCTCTACACTTTACAATATGCCTGAAGCCCAAAGTGACATTATTATTATAGTGGTGGAAAAGGAGATAGTAGGAACCTGATTTTAAAATTCCTTGTTCAGAATGCTTGTGTGTGTGTGTTTGCATATTACATTTTTTTCTCGGCCCTGAACTTGACAGCCTCCAAAGATACTGTGGTGACTTTGACAGTCATATTTCTAAATATCTGTCAAAATGACTCTCCTTAAAATGAGGTGTCTCCCCATTCTCACAACTTCCCCACATTCCAACCCTCAGAGCTAAGTCCTGTGTCTTTCCTTTGTGCAAGGCGTCACCCACATGTTCAGCTGTGCTATTCTTCTTCCATACACAAGAAGATAGATGTAAATTTTCCTTCTGCTCTGCACAATAGTATTGACATAGGGATCCATTTTTAAGGGAGAATAGACAGTAAAATAAAGATGGAGGAGGAGGTGTGGTGAGCAGGACTCAGATTCTCAGAAGCGCCCTCTATTCCAGAATGTTACCAACTCTTCAGAAGCCATCACAGAGGGCGAGAGAGCAGTTAACTCAGACCAGTAAGAATTCAGTCCAATTCCCTGGGTGTTTTTGTTTTAATCATAGTTTGCATTCATAGGAATCAGTGGGTCACAACCTCTTCAAATGTGCCAGTATCCTGTTTCGCTGAAAATTTACAATTGCTATAAGGAGGCAGAGGTGATTATATATGTTCTATTCATGGTAATGTAGTTTAAGACAGCTTCATGGGTACATATCACATGTCTTTCTATTTTATTTCAAATATTTACTGAAAGGACAGGTAAGCTGTCTGCAGCCATTTATGTTACAGGCTTGAAATGCAACCTCTGTGTTCAGTGATAAAGGAACACACCGATGAGTTAGATTGAAGAGAGAGATTGGTACTGTTTTCAAGAGGACAGCTATAAAGACTATATTCCCTCAACCCTCTTGCAGTCATAAGGTTGCTGGGCACACCCTAATTTCATGACACAACTCATATTTTCATTCCATAGCTGGTTCACTTTTCCCTTTTTACCCAAGCCAGTGAATTAACTGCAGGGAGGAAATGGGACTGAAGCGTACAAGGAAACATCGACATTGTTTGTTGACAAACAGGAAAGAGGAAGTATCAGAGGTGGCCAGGTTCATCACTCTCATTATTCTCCCTTCTCTACCCAACACTTGGACTTGGAAAAAAGAATCCTA
Organism: Saimiri boliviensis; assembly: GCF_048565385.1. NCBI lineage: Eukaryota > Metazoa > Chordata > Mammalia > Primates > Cebidae > Saimiri > Saimiri boliviensis. The sequence goes on along the minus strand of NC_133461.1, from coordinate 15,233,547 downwards.
GGTGGGAAAAATCAGCTCTTGTGATTCTTTCACTGCAGAGAGAGCTTCTGAGTGTTACAGACAGAAGCAATGGGCTGGCGCCCTGTTCTTTGTGGAAAGGCATGCCTACTTGTGCAGCCTTGCAGGAAGCCCAGTTAACTGGGTTAGTAGTTGGGAGCTGGGAGTGTAAATAGAGTAGCCTCCTACCATTTATGTGGGACAGTGTTTTTTAGATGGTTTATGGGTTGAGTTGAGTATATTCAGAGCATATCAATACTGAATTATAAATGTGAATGATATTGGTTTGCTCTGTTATAGATCTGTAATACAATCATACTTTAGCCCTGTAAATCACAATACATAAAAGGTAACAATATGCATATTGCTCCAAGAGGGACTTGTACAATTATATGTTTGTCAAATTGCCTTCTAAGAATTATCACTCAATATTTTGTTTATGTCTTGTAAGGCCTGAAATCCCATGTGCTGCCTTGACATCTGTGGGCTTCTCCGTGTCTCAGAGGCCTGGCCATGCTGTCCACTGCTCTTGTCAGATGTGTCTGCCCTATTTGCCCACTGAGCAGGAAGGCTCCTCGCCCTTCTAAGTTCCCCTGGCAGCCAGTCAGCGGTACCCCACCTGGGTCTCAACCTGACTCACTTCCCGGCCAGCCTGGAAAATTATTCAGACAAGCCTGTCACATTCGGAGGAGCCAGGAATCACCTCTTTCACTTGTTACTGCAAAGCCTGCCTTCCAGAGCCCCTGCTGGTTCACTCTGTTCCCAAATGCAGTTCTCCTGTGACCCTGCATGGCATGCAGTGTCCCCCTTCCCTGGGCTGTGAGCAGATATGACTAATAAACTGCAGCCAACTTCATCTGTCCCTGTCTCATGCCATGTGTCTGGTTATCTCCTGCCATTTAGTGGGGGAGAGCTCGCCTTCACCAACAAGGTGAATATGAGATGATCAAAACAACTACACTGCCGGGCGCGGTGGCTCAAGCCTGTAATCCCAGCACTATGGGAGGCTGAGGTGGGTGGATCACGAGGTCAAGAGATCGAGACCAACCTGGTCAACATGGTGAAACCCCATCTCTACTAAAAATACAAAAAATTAGCTGGGCTAATGGTGGCGCGTGCCTGTAATCCCAGCTACTCAGGAGGCTGAGGCAGGAGAATTGCCTGAACCCAGGAGGCGGAGGTTGCGGTGAGCCGAGATCGCGCCATTGCACTCCAGCCTGGGTAACAAGAGCGAAACTCCGTCTCAAAAAAAACAAAAACAAAAACAAAAAAAAACAAAAAAACAACTACACTTCAGCAAAAGGTCCAGCCTCCCAAATAATGATTCCACGTCTATTATGAAATTGCACTAAAAGACATTTATGCTGAGCAGTTTTCTTGTAAGTGTTCACAAAATGAATTCCATTTAGAATTTAATTCTAGGAAATAGTTGATCTCACCTATCTATAGATCTATTCACAGGTGTTTACTGGATACCCACTTTGCATTTGGGCATTTTACATAGATTATTTAATCCTCAGGAATAATAAACCCATGAGTAATCTAAGACTTAGAAGTTAAGTAGCTTGAACATGTTCTTGTAGTTAGTAGAACCTGAATCCCGTATCTGATAATGCCAAAGCCTGGATTATCTTTAAGAAGCCAAACTGCTACTTCAGCTCCTACCAGAGGGCAGCTGTCAGCACAGTGCAGGAGGAGCAGGCACCAGAAAACTGTCTCCCTTTAATATGAAGTCTCAGTTCTCTGGGGCTGTTTTCTTATCTTAAAAGTGGGGCTTGGAAACCCAGCACCAGAAACACATTATCCTGGACCCAGGGATGAGGTTCCTGAAACAGTGAGCTAAGGTCGGGTTCAGCTGGGCTATGTGAACTCTGCAAGGGTTACCGCCCCTCCGGGAGTCGGAGATGGAAGTCCTTGGAGCCTTCCTCTTTGTAGGCATGAATAAGTGGTAACGAACCTTAAAGCTCTCTCATCCCTATTCCTTAAGTAAAGGCTGGAGGACCACCGTTGCAAAGGAGGGGTCCAAAGCCAGGGATGGTTTGGGGACTGAGAGGAAAGAGGCTGTGCTTGCAGGAGGTACCCCTAAAAGGAGCTGATGCCCACCTGCATGCGACAGATGGCTGTTCCTTTCCTGACCTGCAGCTTCTGGGCTAAAGGAGATGGAAGGGGCAGAGGACTGGACGGAGGCTTCCAGTCTAGTGGATTTGCTGATCCTGATCTGACACTCACAGGTCAGATCATGGACCATGCACACCTGTTCGGCACATCTAGTGGCTATTGGTGAAAGAAGCATCAAATTCATTTTCTACCCATACTGGTGTTGCCTCCAGAAGGAGTTCACTGTTCCTAGTTGCTTCTGACAAAGGATACGATGCTTTTTCAGTCTCTTACATAATATCCTTGAAATGGAGGGTTCTGCAAAGGGTTAGGAAAAGAGAGACAGATTCAGTAGCTGCCTTTCAGATTTAATGACCAGTTCAACTTGTAGCTCTATTCATTACTGTGTCAGTCCCATTTATTGTCTGTCAGCTCTAAATCTACCTTTGCAGACTGACTTTGTGATACCGAACTTGAATCTTAAAACAAAAAATGGACTAGCTAGCCCAGTGTTAGGCTTTGCCGATAGAGGGAGCTGGAGAGACACTCTAAAGAGATAGCAGTAGACATGCACTTTGTAGATTTTGGTCTTCCTAGAATTTCTTATTCAGGGTAAGCGGCCAGCAGCCCACTTGGTCATCTGTAGCCACATCGTCAGGCCATGCTTTCTCCACACAATGGCCATGTCCATATTTGGTCAAGATGCAACTTTTAGCAAGTGTATCCTTACCAGGCATCTGCTTCTACAGACCAGCTTCTGGCAGCCCACTCCCACCAGCAAGGACAGATGGCTTCTGTGAATCAGCTTTGACCCTCTGGCAAGTTTCACTGCCACTGCAGACTGCATGTTTCTGTGGCAGCGGGAGCTCCAAAGAGCTCTGAATCTCAGTCCTGGGGCATTCAGTTATTTCCGTTTCCTCAGGTGGGTGTAATAAAATATCAGACTGAGTAGTTTAAACACCAGACATTTCCATGGTGGCACCTGCCTGTAATCCCAGCTACTTAGGAGGCTGAGGCAGGAGAATTGCCTGAGCCCAGGAGGCGGAGGTTGTGGTGAGCCGAGATCGCGCCATTGCACTCCAGCCTGGGTAACAAGAGCGAAACTCCGTCTCACAAAAAAAAAAAAAAAAAAAAAAAAACATAAACGCCAGACATTTCTCAGAGTTTTGGAGGCTGGCAAGTCTTAGATCAGGGTGCCAGCAGATTTGATTTCTGGTAAGGACTCTCTTCCCGGCTTGCAGAAGGCCACCTTCTAGCTGTGTCCTCACATGGCAGAGAAGCAATCTCTTTCTTCCTCTTCTTATAAAATCACTAATCCCATTCTGAGGGACCCACCCCCTTGACTTTATTTTACCCTAATTATCTCCCAAAGGCCCTTTCTCCAAACACCATCATATCGGGGGTTAGGGCTTTCACATAATTATTTTTGGGGGACACAATTCAGTCCATAGCCTATATCCCCTCTAAGTTTCTGGCTCTTTCATTTCTACTCACCCAACCATGAGGTAGCAATTTCTTTTTAGTACCTTCTATTTCTGCTCCCATTAGAGTATTTAAAAATAAAAAAACTCCTATTATTAGTTGACAATTCTTTATACAAACTCTCCCTTGTTCAAATATTGATGTAGTATCTGTTTGCAGTGTGAATGCTGGCTGGGGTAACAGAATATGCTTCTTACACACTATCAGGAAAGGCTGTGGGAGACAGTTGAAGCATGAAGTGCAGGTCTACCAATCCCATCCTGGCTTGAGTTAATACGGATATTAGAAAAATTACTCCATGAAAAACTGAAAATTCTGAGATTAATGCTGCCCCAGATAGGACACTAGGACAATTGGTATGAACTGGCACTGTCTCAGGTAAACCATTCATGGCCACTGTACTGCGATGCCATATTCCTAGAGGATATCAGTTGTTTTACTTCCCATTCAATTTTCCTATCTGCAGTACAACCAATCATAAACCCTTGAAAAGAAAAGATGCATTCAAATGCCAAAGAATTCCTCCCTAATTGACATCCAATTCCTTACCCTTTAATACTTTCTGTTATCAGCCTTGAAATTAATGGAGAGAATGACGATGCATTGATGAGGCACTAATGGCAGTTACAAGGCAATGTCTTATCAGGAGATGTTTTTTCTCATAACTTCACTGCAATACAAAACCAGGCATACTGCTAATGTAATGATCTTCAAATTTAATTCTGTTGGGTTCTCCATACCCTTGGTCAGCAGATGCTCTAATAGCACTAATGTGAGTTGCCAGGCAATGCCAGAGCAGGAGATTTTTTTTCTCTCTCATAACTTCATTAAAATACAAAACCAGGAATACCAATTAATGTAATGTCTTTCAAATTTAATTCTACTGGGTTCTTTATATCTTTGGTTAGCAGGTGCTCTACAATACTTATTTTTCATTGCTTGCCTTTGTTTTGGTAATAATCTAGACATTTTAGTATAAGCATTGTCTTAGTATGTGTGTGTTGCTATAAAGGAATACCTGAGGATGGGTTCTTTATAAAGAAAAGATGCTTATTTGGCCTAGAGTTCTCTAGGATGTACAAAAAGTGTGGTGTCAGCATGAGCGTGGCTTCTGGTTGGGGCTTCTGTGCCCTCATGGGAAAGAAGGTCAAAAGGGATGTGGACGTACGCAAAGAGAAACCAAATAGGAGAACAAATCTCATTTTATAACAATCCATTCTCGGGGGAAGTAATCTGCTCTGAGAGAACTAACTCTTCCTCACCAGAATGAGAACTTACTCAGTATCAGGAGAAGCACAGGAAGCCTTCTCTGAGGGATCCATTCCCGTAACGCAAAAACATCTCAATAGGTCCAACACCAACACTCCAGGGATTAAAGTTCAATGTGAGTTTTGCTGGGGACAAACAAACCATATCCAAATGACAGGCAGAATATTTTGGATGACTTAGATACCCATGTTATAACTCAGTACTCTAATTGAATTTAGTATTGTGTGGGTACCAAGCAGTACTAATTTGACTGCGGAATGTTAATGAAAAGGGACAGAAGTAGAACCTATATAATGATTCATTAACTCAAAGAGCTGGCCAAATAATATTCAAGAAGTTTTGTAATTGTTTGAATAGAGAGAAGTGATGAGAGTACTGGCAAGATAATGTATCTGAGTAAGTAGAATATATCCAACGGAAAGGCACACTGGGCTCAAAAGAATTAGCATTAACACAGTCAGAACAAATTGCAAATTAAAAATAGGAATTTACCTTCAGCAAAACAGCATTGCAGATCAAAACAAGGAGACTCCATTTAGTCATTTAGCCCAACTTCTCCAAGAGAGTGAAAACTCTATTCCTTAAATGATGTCAACAATCAGATTAACTTTGTTGACATCTATTCACTGTAATTAAACATCTCTTCTATCACTGAATATGTGGAACACTCTTCAGTTATATTATAACAATATTATAATATTACTGCAGAGTCTGGCAGAAAAAGTAGGGCTCTGGGAGTGTGGCCATACTGACTCTGGTCTCACTTCTTCCATGAATTCTTCATGCGACTCTGGGCAAATCACACAAACTACCTCTATTTCACCATCCTTCTCTGTAAACATAGCAGCAAAAATATGATTCTTTCTAATGCTTACATTTTTCTCTGTTTCTCTAAAATTGAATGATCAGAAACAAGTGTGGTTTTTTGTTTTTACCTCCTACTTTCTCAAAACCATGAAAGCTTTCTGGAAATCTTATGAGAAAATTGAAAGGTGCAGCAGGGCATGTAAGGAGTGGCTGTTGCTGGTGAATATGGTCAGTCACTGAGTGGAAACATTTTTAAGGCCCACGAGCCTCTTTAAGGTGGAGTATTTGTTCATTGAACAATAAGAAGCACAGAAATCTCAAAACATGCTAGGAAGTTTCAACTATATCTAGACTCTATTTCCTTCTTGACAAGCAGAAGTCTAATTTGAAGACACTAGTAGGTCAACCTGAGACTAGCCTAGGAGTGGGCCCTTTCTGAGGGCCACAAAGTCAGGAGCCAAAGAAGTCAGACAAAACTAGGTCAAGGTTGAGTCGGAAGTTGAGAACCAGCAGATACTCCCCAGTACTGACTGAAGAGATGAAAAGTAGGTATAAGGCAAGAAGACAGAAGATGAAGCTGAGTACAGTTTCTGAGACACTGAATGATATAGTCTGGAACCTTCTTATCAGGTACCTGTCACCTTCCTAGTGGGCCAGGGGACAGGCTTCATGAGTGGGGAGCCTATTCAGGTTGTCTGAAATTAGATTCTAGTTACCTAGAAGGATGGGTCCCTCTTTAGGGCCCAATATTTAAATTGTCCATACTCAGAAAACAAATACAATTAATTCTCATGAATATAGACTAGCAGATAGATTTCACACTTGGAAAACAGACAGGTTTCACATTTCGTTGCATTATTCCAAAAATTCTTTTCCTTCTTTCTTGGATTCATCTTTGATACTTCCCACTCCCTCTTCCTTTCATGACCCAAGGAGTGATGCCTACTCTATATCCTAGAAATCCCTCCTCTCCATTTCTCTTGCCTCTGCCTCATTTCAGCTTTCCTCATCTCTCACCCATGCCGTGTCCCCCCAATACCTCACTGCATTCAATGGTAGCCTCCTACAATATCTTCCATGACGCAGCCAGAGAGATCTTTATAAAATACAAATATGACTAAGTTTCTCACAGCTTAAAATCTTTTAGTGATTCCCTATAGTCCACAAGGGAATGAAGAAACTCCCCCAAGGGTTCAAATGGCCCTTCATGAGCTGGCCCTGTAGGCACAACAGAGGGTTTCCTATGGTGCCTCATTCCAACTGTCTGTGCCACTGCAGGCACGAAATAGTCACAGTTCTCCAACATCATCATAGTGCCATCTCATGCCTCTCTGCACTGGCAGGCACTATTTTTCCCAGCTGAGATAACTTGTGTTTACAATGAAAGTCTCAGTGACCAAATTATGTCCTTGATAAACAACTTTGGAACAACTAAGCAGTGGGAATGAGGTAAAAAGTATTCATCATATTTTAACTTGTTGAGAGAGTCTTAAGGTTAAGTGCAATAACCCAAGTACAGAAAGACAAATACTGCATGTTCTCACTTACAGGTGGAAGCTAAAAAACGTGGATCTCATGAAGATAGAAAGTAGACTGGAGCTTTCCAGATGTGAGGAAGGGTAGAGGGAAGGGAGTGTTGAAGAGAGATTGATTAATGGGTAAAAATATACAGTCTCATAGAAGCTAAGATCTAGTGTCTAATAGATCAGTAGGGGGAAAATAGCTTACAATAATCTATTGTATGTTTCAAAATTAGAAGAGAGTAATTTGAGGGATTCTGCATAAAGAAAAGACAAATATTTAAGGTGTTGGAAGCCCCAATAACACTGATTTCATATTTGCGAATTATATGAATGCACTAAATGATGTACCCTAAAACTATGTTGGCTATTATCTATTAATAAAAAAATAAAAATCTGGCTATCACTCTCCCCACCTCCAATCATCTGAAACCTTTCTGCTTCCCATGACTGCTCTAAAATGGCAAATAGGGTTTTCACATTCATTTCTGTAATTTGTGAGTGCCCCAAAGTCTAATTCTTATCCCAAGACGTCTACATAGATGTGGTGTTCATATATATTTACGTATATATATGTGTGTGTGTGTATATATATATATACGTATGTGTGTGTATATATATACGTATGTATATACGTATATATATACACACATATATACATACATATATATATATATATATATATATATATATACACACATATATATGTATTTTATTGTACTTTAGATTCTGGGGTACCTGTGCAGATCGTGCAGAATTGTTGCGTAGGTACATACATGGCAATGCGGTTCTGCAATGTGCAGCTTACGTCCATGTAGCAGGAACTGGCACTTTTCTGGACCCTGAAGTTATGATTCCCAGTTCACTACAAAGACACATTAGCTTGGGGTGGGGTACGGGGTGGAGTAGCACCTCTCGATGAAAACTCCTGACAGTGGAGAGTAGGGGCTTTTATCTGCACCCGGAGCTGCCGCTGGCTGCGCTCCAGGAAAGCCCCGCGGCCTGCGGGCCCCGCCCGCCACCCCGCCCGCCCCCCTGCCCGCCCCCCTGCCCGCCGCGCGCTGTGCTGGGTGGCGCCTGGCCGGGTCCCGACTCCGCCCACCTCCCAGCCCAGTAGGATCTGACACCCCGCGCAGCCCCGACACCTCTATTCCCGCCACTCCTACCGGTCTCTCCTCGCTCCTGAGCAGCTTGTGCCCATAACTTGGGTACGTGTCTAGCTTTGGGAGCTGCTCCCACAAACAGGCATCGGGTTATCCGCTCCGGCGCCCAGGAAACGGTAGGAGCCCTGGAAAGCGAAACCTGCAAAGCGCCCTGAGCGCCCTCCCGGGGCTCCCTCCTTCACTCGGTCGCGGGCCGGGGCCTCCCCGAGGGCAGGGGTGTGGCTGCGCCTGGCTGCGACTCCTGTGGGTCCTGGTGTGGTAGGGACGGCTGTCGGGGACGTTGGCGTGGAGCTGGGGGACGAGCCTCCAGGCTCAGCTCAGCTCAGCATCCAGGAGCTGAGAAGCTGGCGTGCGGACAGGAAGCCCCTGATTCTCTCTGGTGACGTGCTCTTGGGGGTGGGAGGGTGCCGTGACGCCTCAGAACACTAGGATCCTAGGACTCCAGAACCCTGGGATCAAGTACCTCCAAGGGTCCAGGAGCAGATGGGCCACCACGGGATGGAGGCGTTGCAGAAAGTTCCGTTCTGTAGCTCAGGGCCCCTTGGTCATAGGTGACCCAGCAGAGTGCAGTGCGTTGGAAATTTCTCAGGGGGTTGAATTCCCTTGAGAGAGAGCTAGGGGTGGGTCCGGAAGTCAGCCTGGACCCTGCGCCTCTCCCAGCGCCTTTTCCAAGAAGGAGCCCATGGGTTTCACAGCCTTTTCTGGCTTCCAGAGTTTGGCCAACACCACAGACTTTTGAGAGTGTGCAGGCCTGCAAAGATCATCGTGAGGGACATTCCACATCTTGTTTTTATGAAATTCACTGACAGGATAAAATATTTCAAAATTCATTGTCCTTAAGGTGAGATGGTGAGGCCTTTTAATCATATCTTAATGTCGTTGTATTAGATCATATTGCCACTTAAGTTACTTCTTCTTTTCTTTCCCTCATCCCCTTTGAAACTAGGTTTGGAAAGCAGAACTTACAGAAAAATGATATTCAGATGCTGTCAGGCATACTCAGATGCTAGGAGGAAACTGGATCAGGTGTGGGTCCTCTTGCTTCTGGGGTTTGATTGTGCCTGATGACAGGAACGTGGCCCAGAGCTGTCTCCTCCCTGTTGTGATTTATAATATTGATGTGATAAGTAATGTTCTTATTTGGTTCCAGCCAAATGATTGCTAGTATCTAACAGTAGAATAAAAATATTTTCAGATATACAATAAATAAAAATTTACGTATTCTGTCTCAGAAAACTATTGCTCCATCAAAAGAAAGGAATGAACCACGAAGCAGAAAAAACACGGGTTTAAAACAAAGGACATTGACAAAGGGCTGTCTTAGGAGAAACAGGGATGCTGCATGCTAAAGAAAAGTGGGTTCAGAAAGGAATAGAGTCAGAAATGGGAGTCATCAAGAGCTGTGGACGCAACACATTGGAATTATGAAAGAGACAGTAGAGCAAGTGCAGCCCAGCAGACAGTCTCCGAATGCAAGAATGTTTAGAAAAGAAAGGTGGGTAACGTAAATACTAATATAACTTACATCATAGTATATTTAGAAACCAAAATGGAGTATCTATCTGTTTTGTCACTGGGATAGATGGTCTTAGAAGAACAGCAGTATTTTTTGTGAGTAGCAAAACTTGAAGGCTCCCTGAGTATTCAGAATTGGTTTTTTACATCTCTCCTCCTTTAAAAGAAAACCAGGAGAGGAGCTGATTCTGAGTTCAGGTACTTGGAAAATTCAAAATGAGGAAGATATTGTTGCCAGAAAGCAAGAATGTTTGAGATAGGGAAAAAAGAAAGTAACCAACTTAGAGAGATTCTCAGTAGAAAAGCTGTGACAATTTGAGCATTGGCTTGGGAAGGGATAGCATTAGGAGAAATATCTAACGTAGATGATGGGCTGATGGATGCCGCAAACCACCATGGCACGTGTATACCTATGTAACAAACCTGCACGTTCTGCACATGTACTGCAGAATTTAAACTATAATTTTTAAAAAAGAACAAAACAAACATCTGTTAACTGAAATACATTGTTACTACAAAGCCAACTGTCTGTTAAACTCAGAAGAAGCAAATAAGATGAGTTTAAAAGGAAGCAGGAAATAATTTCAATTATTATTTACAGGAAATGCTGTGTGATGGTCCATCTGTGGCTGCTGTGTAGAGATTGTGACTATAAGCTCACAGGTTGACAAGCACAGTGGTTACACAAACCAACCTGAAGGCTTGGCTTAAACAATAAACCAAAAGACACAGAGCCAGCATCTCTGATACAACTCTGATATGCAACCTAGATAGAGGAAAACCTCAAATAAGACCGCATTTCAAGAAAAGGCATTAGGCTACAAAAAAAAAAAAAAAAAAAAAAAAAAAAAAATAGAATTTTTGTTTGTTTTTTTTTGTTTGTTTTTTGTTTTTTGTTTTTTTTATTGCATTTTAGGTTTTGGAGTACATGTGATGAACATGCAAGATTGTTGCATAGGTACACACATGGCAGTGTGCTTTGCTGCCTTCTGTCCCCTCACCTGTATCTGTCATTTCTCCCCATGCTATCTCTTCCCATCTCCCCACCCCCCCGCCCCTCCCCCATTTCCCCCCAACGGACCCCAGTGTGTTGTGCTCCCCTCCCTGTGTCCATGTGTTCTCATTATTCAACACCCGCCTATGAGTGAGAATATACGGTGTTTGATTTTCTGCTCTTGTGTCAGTTTGCTGAGAATGATGGTTTCCAGGTTCATCCATGTCCCTACAAAGGACGTGAACTCATCGTTTTTGATGGCTGCGTAATATTCCATGGTGTATATGTACCACATTTTCCCTATCCAGTCTATCATCCTTGGGCATTTGGGTTGGTTCCAGGTCTTTGCTATTGTAAACAGTGCTGCAATAAACATTCGTGTGCACGTGTCCTTGTAGTAGAATGATTTATAATCCTTTGGATATATACCCAGTAATGGGATTGCTGGGTCAAATGGGATTTTAATGGTAGCCTGAGGGCTTGCAAAAATCGCAATGAGGGGACAAACCGCAAGGCTCTTCTTATATTTGTTTGGCTTTAAAAATACTGTTTGAGCCGGGCGCGGTGGCTCAAGCCTGTAATACCAGCACTTTGGGAGGCGGAGGCGGGTGGATCACAAGGTCAAGAGATCGAGACCATCTTGGTCAACAAGGTGAAACCCCGTCTCTACTAAAAATCCAAAAAATTAGTTGGGCATGGTGGCGCGTGCCTGTAATCCCAGCTACTCAGGAGGCTGAGGCAGGAGAATTGCCTGAACCCAGGAGGCGGAGGTTTCGATGAGCCGAGATCGTGCCATTGCACTCCAGCCTGGGTAACAAGAGCGACACTCTGTCTCAAAAAAAAAAAAAAATATATTGTTTGACTATAAAAATAAAGAGCAGCATGCCTGGAAAAGTAGCCGGACAGCTCAATCAGATCCCATGTCCCAGTCATCAGTCTGACTGCCCATCCTTTTATTTTGTGAAAAGAAAGCGGTTTGTTATTAATTTAACCCCAGAAAATTATTAAAGTAAACATTAGTATCAACTCAGGAAATACAGAAAAGTACAGTAAATATAAAGTGAATAAAATCCATGGTATTAATAGTGTTATGCAAGAAATGTTTTATAATCACAGGTGTACTGTTTTGGGTATTTTGAAAACATATTTGAAGGTCTCAGGATATTCTAATTTACTAGGTTTATAAATGTGTATTTAGGCTGGGTGTAGTGGCTCACACCTGTAATCGCAGCACTCCGGGAGGATGAGGCAGGGGAATCACCTGAGAGGTCAGGAGTTTGAGAGCAGCCTGGCCAACATGGTGAAATGCCGTTTCTACTAAAAATACAAAATTAGCCGGGCGTGGTGGCATGCACCTGTAATCACAGCTACTCAAGAGGCTGAGACAGGAGAATCACTTGAACTTAGGAGGAGGAAGTTGCAGTGAGCCAAGATCATGCCATTGCATTCCAGCCTGGGCAACAAGAGAGAAACTCCATCTCAAAACAAACAAACAAACAAACAAACAAAAAACCGTATTTAATCAATTTATGGTAGTTCATTTGTGTATATTAATGGTATGTTTGTTAACTTTGTTAGTTTGTTCTTAAATATGTTTAAAACTTTAAAATATCTTATATATTAGACTTTGTAATCAATGCTTAAATGTTCAAAAGCATTTTATTTGCTGTATCAGTAGTGTGCTTTAAAGTTTAAAGAAAAAGTTTATGTTTATCAAGTTGACAAACAATAAGTCGGCCGTTAACTAAAGTATAACAGTAGGGAAAGTTGTTCTCTGCTTATGAAAATTCTGCATTGGAAATGAAAATTTTACAGATTAAAGAAACCTGCACTCACCAGCAGGGTGAGAAACTGTGGAAGGTTAGCAATGGGACTGACAGATTATTTATATGTGGTTGAGCATATAAAGAAATTACTGAAAAGGTTTGACTGATTGGTGGAACACTTGGGGGGAATTTGCTATATATACAATGAAAGCCAAAGAAGGTGGGGTGGAAGCAATATTAACATAAGGAAAAACAGAGTTATGTGAGAACAGGAATAGGTTCCTTGTTCACTACTTGGCTTAGCTATGAATACTATTTAAATGCAATAAAGGAAACACTTGGATAGAGGAGGTGAAGAATAGTGACTGAAGTTAGTGATGTAATTCTCTAAATTAGGAAGGCAATAGATAATGTCTAAAATTGTTGGGTCAAAAACAGTAGTATACACGTATTATACCTACACATAGAGGTAAATGCCTGGAGAAAGAGCAAGCTGACTTGTGATTGATTGCTTCCAGGAAGTTGGGAGAAATGGGAAGGTGCCTGGGTTGATTTGTACAATGTCTCTCCTAGAATTATTTGACTTTACAGCTAAGTGCCAGTTCATTAGCAAAACTGACTATAGGACATAAAAAGAATATACACGTATTGTAAAAAATGCAAAGAAACAGAAGGACATAACTAATGTCAAAATTACCAATTGCCCGGAAATATTTGATGTTCAGTGTTTCCTTCCAGTCTGTTTATTTGTGAATTATACGTATGTGGAACTATATTTCTAATTTACACTTAATATTAACCTTCATTTATATTTAATCACAGATGTGACAGAATCTAACTGGTTCTTTGTGGTAGGCCATTTAAAGGTTATCTCTGTAGCATATGAAGTGCTTCAATTGTCATCTTTCTGCATAACATTTTGTATCAGTACATGTGAGTTTTACTTTCAGTGAAATTCTTTGGAATGATTTTTTTTATTCTGAATGTAGAAATATTTTCTTGGCATTTTCTTTTTTCTACCCTTCCTCCTTCCATCCCTTCCTTCCTTTTAAAGACATAATTCTAAATGACACTCTGGACATCTTGGTGTCCTAATTTACATAATCAGTTGTAGAGTACAGGAAGGAATACCTATGTTGCTAGTACTGGAAGTGAATAGTTGTTATACTTACTAATTTCATGTTTTAAAAAGATAGCTTTAACTTGCTGTCTGCTTTTTCTTCTTCTCTTTTTTATGAAGACCTTGACCCATGGTGACTAAGAGGTTAAGAGGAACCCTAGAGCTACAGGTTCCTCAACAACCACAGACCTGGTTGCTAATCCTGCTTTGCTGTTTGTAGCTGGGTGTCCTTAGAGGCAAGATATTGACACAGTGAAGACTCCGTTTATTTGCTTGTAAAATGCAAATATTCACTGCACCTACCACATCAGGCTGTATGGATTAAATGAACTCTTTCAACAAAAGCCCCAGTTTAGCTTTTGTGTGTGTACCTATTTGTTCACCAAGGAAAAGCATCCACTATAACTATTAATAAATAAAGTGAAAATGCAACACATAAGAAGCCCATATTGATGTAATATTGTTTTTAAATCTATTGTTTTAGGTTCACTGTCATGGATGCTCTATCAGAAGCAAATGGGACCTTTGCATTAAACCTTTTGAAAAAGCTAGGGGAAAACAACTCGAACAACATATTTTTTTCACCCATGGGCATATCATCAGCCTTGGCCATGGTCTTCATGGGGGCAAAGGGAAACACCGCAGCTCAGATGTCTCAGGTACCTAAAGCCACTTCAAGACAACAATAACTGCTATTAATTTATCAGTGGTACTGGTCTTTCATGTTTCAAATCTCAAAGAGATTCCTCTTTTAACAGTTAACTCTGCCAGTATCACAGGGATGTGGGTGGAGAGTCAGTAGGATGGAGTGTGTTACCACTGCCTGACCATTTTTGGTGATCTGAGGTCATTCCTGTGGGTATTTCCACAGGGAGCTGGGCTAGAGGGTCCAAGGAGGTCTCACTTACATGTCTAGGCCTTGGTGCTGCCTGGTAGCTGGGGTCTAAGTACCCTACAAGCAAGTCTTTTCATTCCTCCAGGGCCCTTCCACATGGCTTTTCCTCAGGGAAGCTTGTGCTTCCTTACACCATGGTAGCTGAGTTGTAAGAGAGTCCAAGTGGAAGCTGCCAGGTTTTTAAAGGTCTAGGTTTAGAACAGAGCTACTTCTGCATTCTCCTATTAAAAGTAAGTCACAGGGCTGTCCCAGGTCCTAGAAAAGGGAAGAGAGACTCCATCTTTTGGTGTCAGGAGCACCATGTAGATGCAGAGATAGAACGCATAGTTGGCAGCTGTGTTTTTAAACAAAGTACCACAAACAGTGAGCATAAGTAACCCAAATCATTTTGCTTGGGTTTGCAAAAGGCATATCCAGTCATACCAATATTTAGATAACTTTGGTTTTCCATAGGAAGTGATTATATGGAGGCTTTAAGAAGAGCTATCAGTAGGGAGACTGGGTGGATTTCAACACACTTTCCATCTAATAGTCTATTCCCACACTGCTATGAAGAAATACCTGAGACTGGGTAATTTATAAAGGAGAGTTTTAATTGACTTACAGTGCCACATTCTTGGGAGGCCTCAGGAAACCTACCATCATGGCAGAAGGCAAAGGAAAAGGAAGCACCTTTTTTACAGGGTAGCAGGATAGAGTGCGTGCAATCAGGGGAAATGCCAGGCACTTATAAAACTTTCAGATTTCATGAGACTCACTCACTGTCATGAGAACAGCATGGGGGAAACTGCCTCCATGATCCAATTACCTCCACCTGGTCTCACCCTTGACATGTGGGGATTATGGGGATTACAATTCAAGGTGAGATTTTGGGTGGAGACATAGCTAAACCATATAAATTAGATTAATCGTCTTTTATGCCGTAGAAAGGATCTGAAAATCTCTTAATGTTGAATTTAGCATTGTGCCTATTTTTGAAGTCAGGGAATATGGAATATGTGTATTTTACTATTATTATTTTTTAATTTCAGGCACTCTCTTTTAGTAAAATTGGAGGTGAAGATGGAGATATTCACCAAGGTTTTCAGTCACTTCTTGCTGAAATTAACAGAACTGACACTCAGTATTTGCTTAGAATTGCTAACAGGCTCTTTGGAGAAAAGTCTTATGACTTCCACACAGTAAGTTGTACTTGTGTTTTATTAAAAAAAAAATAAAGAGAGCAATGTGATGGACAGTAGTAGAAAGAATGTGAGCTATGAATTCATACAGGTGGGCCTGAATTCACAACTTCATTCCCTAACCTCACACGGCTCCTCTGATTGTTTTACTGTCTGTAAAATAAGTCTTATAGCAGATGCTGACAAGACTTTCATGAAGCTTAAATGAGTTAATCTTCATAAAAGAACTGACTGACACAGAGCATAGCACAATTGGAGACAAATCAGCCAAAACAAGAAAACGATCAAAATGCATATTTCTAGTAATTGCTTTGCAGATGTTGTTAACTTTTCCTGCATCGTGACACTTCTTATGCATTTAAATATTTTGATTTGATTTTTAGACACTGCAAATCTTTTAAAACATATTTTAACTACCTTGGCTCTATTTGTTGACAAGTCTTTAATAGTTTTTTTTTTTTTTAAAAACAAAGGTGCTCAAGTAATTTCTTGTTAAACAAAAATGCAAATAATGCATATAAATCAGCAATCCTCATTAACTTCTAACTCCAATACTCCCCTTCTCAATGTCTGAGCTTTTATAAATTTGGAGCGTACCCTGCTTCACATACAGAAATGCTGCTTTTTGAAGTTTCCTTCCTAGATTGTTATTATACTATATATACTATACATATTGTTTTATACTTTGCTTCCTTTTACTTAGCAATGTGTCTTAAATTTTTTTCATCTCAGCATATGCATACCTATATCACTCTTTTTACCCATTTTCTGATATTCCTAAGCATGACTGTACCAAGATATAGTAAACCTTTTCCTTATTGATGAGAATTTAGGTTGTATTTAATCTGGGCCATTACAAACAATAATACCCTTGTACAAGATTTTGTGTTCATGTGCACTAGCTACTATCTAAAATGGATGTGCAGAAAGGAGGAAGGGAATGAGACTTTGAAGCTTTAATAAATATTGTCAAATCACTATTACTAGTGTTGGAGCCATTTACACTCCCCAAAGGATATGTGTGTGGTGCTCATTTTCACCTACTATCAACAGCACTGCATACTATAAACCTATAAACTTTTGGAAGGGCAGGGACAAGATATCGGACTAGAAGCAGCTCATGTGTACCACACGAGAAGTAATAGAAAGGCTAATGAACATTGACCCTGCACACTGATCAATCATCTGAGAAATTACATCGGGTTTCATCAAGGCAGGAGGGGTCCACAGAGAACAGAGAGGAAAGAATCAAGGAACCAGTCTGATTAAGCTCAGCATTGAAGCCTGGAGATTCTCTTCAACACAGGAAAGGGCGAGTGAGTGAGAGCCCCCAGGGGGATTCATGCTGTCTACCAGGACCTGTGCATGACTGAGAGGGAAAATCCCCGACCCCCAGCACCCCACCGCTGCACTTCTAGACTGAGGCAGAGAGCCACCTGGAAGTATTGTGGGGGCAACTTTCAAACCCAAGAAGACCGTTACAAGCCTTGGACCCCGAAGCAGACCATCACTGATGCCATATCCCCAAAAGAAGCCACAGTTGGTTTTGAAACAATTGAGATTCTTTCAGATCCCAAAACCTCTAGTCTTGCAATATAAAAGGATCCACACTTGGTCATTTGTAGTAACTGAATGATTCACTAAATATACAATTATATAGGTAGGTTTTATTTCATTTTGTAATTAAAGAATCAAAATGAAAATTTATAACACATCAAACTCTGTGCCCTTTGAGAAAGTACATAGGTTGGTACACTTACCACTAATTGCAGCTTGGGTTTTTTGTGTGTAAAGACTAGAAAGCAAAACGGAATTCTTCACCTCCTTATAGCATAAAATAATTCTGGCCAGTGAGAAAGAAAGGTTGTGAACCATAAAGTTAAATAGTTATAAGATTTGTACATTATAGTGTGATTTTATGATGTATTTCACTTATTTTTATTGTCTTAGCTACTATTTAGGTTATTACCACCTTTTATTAGCCCTCTATACATGTTATATATGTTTCTATACAAAGAAAAACAAAACTCCAACATACAAATATACGCTGATGGTAGATATTTTAAGACAATAATTTATGTTTAAGATGTTATTTTGATATTGTAATACAAAATAAAAAAATAAGAAATATTCGTCAACAATTTCTCCTTAATTTCTTATTCACTTTTTAAATTCTTATTTCCAAAATCCAAGATCAATAGCAGTAGATAATTAGATGTTTAGTTTTATTCTTCATGGCTTCTAAAATAGTAAGTTAATTTAGATGACAGTTAATTATTTTAAAATGTTTAAACATTGAAAAGATCACCTAGGGCTGCAACAAGTCATCAATATGTCATTTATCAGTTTTATTTCTGATTGTTTTCTTAGTTTGAGAAATTCCAAATTGGCAAAGCCTGAATTGTGGGAGGACTAAATAAAATGATGTACATAGACGAGTTATGCAATGCAATGTCATGAAAATTCAAAAATGTTACATGGAAAAAGTGAAAATAATTCATCAGGTATTCACAGTAATCTTGTGAGGTGTAGGTATTACTGCTTCCCTGTTCTACCAGACAGGACATGGAGGCATAAAGAGAGAAAGAAGGTTTTTGAAGATCCCACAACTAGTAAGTTGCAGAACTTGTGTTCATAACTACTGTTATATTTCTTCTCCAGTGCTGTACTGAAAAGGAAGTATAAAATTCCAAAATAAAAACCAAAACCTGAATAGGGGAATTAAATATTTACCAGTGAGCAATAGGAGAGAAAGATCAGGAAACAATTCCATAGTGCATGGACAACAAATTAATTACTTTAATCCATTTAATTTCCTCCACAGATTCTGCTTTTATATAGCATAATGTAGGTCTTCATGAATATCCTGTAATTCCGTAGAGTAACTGATTATAGTTTGGACTCTTTAGTAAAGTTTTTCATACTCAAAAACATCCCGAATCACAGCCATTGTCTACATGTGGTTATGTGCATTTCAATGTAATTAATTAAAGTAAATGTTTACCTCCTCGGTCCCATTAGCCATATTTTTAGCACTTAATAGCTCTAAGTGGGACCACTCTGGACACTGCCGATTTACAACTTTCCCAACATTGCAGCAAGTTCTGATAGAAATTGCTGGTGTAGTAGTATATAGTCTACTCACATAGTTTATGGAACAACAGACCCAGTTTTATACTGTTATTCTAAAATGTAGATGTAGACATAGCACTTGCCGTATTAATCCTTACTCAACAAATCTAATGGAAACAAAGCAACAGATTCTATAGCTAAAGAATCTTGAATTTTTTTTTTTAAGATTTTATTTTTAAAAGCAGTTTTAGGCTCACGGAAAATTGAGCCTCTCCCATTATTAACTAACTCTCCTATAATGAACTCTCCCACCATCAATATGCTATGTAAGTGCATAACCTCTCCTATTAATTAACATCCCCACCAGAGTGGTGGGTGACATCTTAGTTGCTTCCACCTTGGGCAATTATGAATAAAGCTGCTATGAATATTTGTGTGCAGGTTTTTCTCACCACCGAATTCGGTAAATGCCAAGGGTCATGACTGCTGAGTCATATTGCTGCATCATATTTTTAGTTTTATAAGAAACTGTCAGACTGTCTTCCAAAGTGACTGTACAATACTTTATTCCCATCAGCAATGAATGAGGGTTCCTGTTGCTCCATGCTTTCTTCAGTATTTAATATTGTCAGTGTGTTTTCAATTTCATTTAGTTCAAAATGTTTTTGTCTTTTGAGATTTTTGTTTTGATTCCTGTATTATTTAAAAGTGTGCTGTTTAATCTCCAAGTACTTCTGAATTTTTCAGCCACCTTTCTCTTACTGATTTCTAGATTAATTCCATTGTAGTCTGAAAGCAGATATTACCTGATGTTTATTATTTTAAATAAGATAAGTTGTGTTTCATGGCCTGAAATACGGTCTATTTTGGTGAATGCTGCACGTAAGCCTGGGAAGAATGTGTAATCGGCTCTTGTTGGATGAAGTAGTCAAGGACAATTATATCTACTTATTTGGTGGTTGTTGTTGAGTTCAACTATGTTCTTCCTCATTTTCTGCTTTCTGGATCTTTCCATTACCGATAGAAGCATTTGAAGTCTCCAATTATCATAGTGGATTCATCTATTTCTCCTTTCAGTTCTGGTTTTGCCTTTTGTATCTTGATGCTCCACTATTTGGTGATTACATGTTAAGGATTGTTACGTCTTCTTGGAGATTTCTCAGTGCCTTTTATTATTTCACTGATGCACTGCTACTCTCTTGAAAGATCCAGCAGCTGATGAAATTTATTTGTTATGTAGATTATATATTACTTAGTTTATTAAGCTAAGATTAAGAATAGTTGAAAAGAATTTTGACTTCAGGTTAATTTTTCACATTTGCAATTTCTATATGGTAAATAATAAAATTATTGATTTTCTGATGTGTCACAGTGAAGAAGTAAGTTGTTGGTGTTATTTCGTTAGCTGTGAAATTATGTTGTTCAATTTTTCCTAGTCTTTTACAGATCCCTGTGGCAAATTCTACCAAGCAAAGCTAAAACAGCTTGATTTTCTGAATGATACAGAGACATCCAGAACACAAATAAACACCTGGATTGCTGAAAAAACTGAAAGTGAAAACATATTGCTATTTTATTTCAATAACATTTTAAACAGTCATACAGTCAGTTTCTTTATAAAACTGTCATACATGAAAAGGAGTGCTCTTTTCTCTAAATAACTATGCAAACTTTAAGAGCTTGCTTCTGAAATACTGCTGCAGTATAGAGCTTTTCTCTAGCTTTATCCCTGCACTTATCATCTATCTGTGATATCTCTCAATATGCAGTATATCTCTTCCGGAAGAACCTACACATTTTTATTGTTAATATTAGTTGGGGTTTCTATTAACACATAGCATTAACTTTGGAATTTAAAGGACTCCCTCTCTGGTATTGCCTATGCTCTATGGTTTATCTATGCAATGTGGCAGGATGCTTGGTCATGCCTGTTTTGTGTGTGTGTGTGTGTGTGAGACAGAGTCTCACTCTGTTGCCCAGGCTAGAGTGCAGTGGCGCAATCTCAGCTCACTGCAACTTCCACCTTCCAGTTTCAAGCAATCCTCTTGTCTCAGCCTCCCAAGTAGCTGGAATAGCTGGGACTACAGGCACCTGCCACCATGCCTAGCTATTTTTTGTATTTTTAGTAGAGGCAGGGTTTCACCTTGTTGGCCAGGCTGGTCTCGAACTCCTGACCTCAAATGATTCATCCATCTCAGCCTCTCAAAGTGCTGGAATTACAGGTGTGAGCCACCATACCCAGCCAGTCCTGCCTTTTTAAATCTTTAGTTCTTAAAATGTTCTTATACTTGCTACAACTACCTTTGCCAATCTTTTATGTGTCTTTATTTAAGCCATAGGCATCAATCATTCCCTGCTATATATTATCAGATCATCCTCTTCTCATTAATATCTACTTGTTTGTTTTATGCATCTATTCAAATTGTGATATTTTTATTACAAGAGCTCTATTTCAAGTTTTTATTGCAGTATTGTTACTATGGTTGTTGTGAGGACAAGCATCCCTTTACATGATTTTATTTTGGGACACCGTGAACTACCTTCATGCATACTTGATTTCTCAAACAGATGACATGATCTGGATATCCCTCCTGATACAGTCATCTGGGAATACTTTTAGCTGAATGGTTTTTTAATTCTTCTTTACAGGTAAAATTACAGAGATGCTCTCTCCAGATTTAGTTGATTCATTGACTAAGCTGATTCTTGTGAACGCCATCTACTTCAAAGGAAACTGGGAGAGTCAGTTTGAGAAACATAGGACCAGGAAAATGCCTTTTAAAATTAGCAAGGTGAATATTTTGCAATTTCAAAGGTGATTCTTGGGAACAGTCTCTGTCTTCACATTGGCTTTAAAACATGACTCTTGGTAGATTTGGCCATTACCCTTTGGTCATCCAGCAACAGGACTCCCCTCCAAACCTATGGGCCTTTCCTCTACCTTTCATCTCCTTTGTGTCTCATCAACAGTGGCTACATACTCCCAGGCTTCTGGTCCAGCTTCTATCTCATCTGTGTTGTGTACTTTCTATATTACATATCTGAGTGTATAGTCCTTGGCTTCCCGAAACTTGTGAGATAAACTCAAATGAATGGTATGATGTGTGAGGCTCTTCATAATCTGGATCTCACATATTTCTCTATCTTCATTTCTCCTCAGTTTTGACAATGCACCTCCCCAAGCTGTCTATTCGTCCAAGCTGTCACAGCGATTCCTTCCACTCTGTGGTGGCATTGCAGTGGTTGAATCAGGTGTTCCTTTTCCCACTTTGCTTGTTGCTGTTTGAGTGAGAAAATGCTACTTTACTAGTGCTTAGCTCACACCTGTGTTCGACAAGTACCTAACCAATAAATTATGTTCACTCATCTGTTGATAATAAAGATGAATAAGCACAAAATTTTACCTAAAAAACAGGTGAGCAAAAACACATACACAGGACAGACATAGAGTTTAGCTACCTCCAACTCAGAATACATTATTTGCAAAAGGCCCTTTGTCTTTCTCTAAATCTGGTTTATTCTTTCTTTTTTGTTTAACTCTAGAACTTTCTGGATATATTCAAAAGTAGTAGAATAGATTAACTATTAATCACTGGTTAAATCTTCCATGCCCATTTGTGCCTGATTGAGTCTTTGGTTTCTCAAGGAATGTTATTTTCTTTCTAGTTTTATTTTGATATGAACTGTTCCATTTTCCCCTGGAAAACTTTCTGTCCTTAAGTTTTTTAAAACAAGATGTGTGCTAGGATTTCATTGAACGGCAATTGACAAAAAACTCAACACACAAGGTTTAAACTCTTGATATTCTTCTTCCACAACAGGAATTCTGGAGGTGGGAGAGGCCAAGCCTGATGTGGGTCGTAAGAGAAAGTTTCAGGGACTCACTCTCTCTTCTGCTCTGTCTTCTTTACTTCCATGACTTAATTCCTCATGCTCACAAGCTGATTCAGACATTAAACACACTATGCAGGCAAGAGAAAGCAGGATTGACAGAGAGGGAAGAGTAAATCTTCTCTTTCTGAGGTTCTGGCATTTTTCTCATGAAGGAAAGCTTTTTTTTTCTTTCTCACTGGCCAGAATTATTTTATGCTATAAGGAGGTGAAGAATTCCGTTTTGCTTTCTAGTCTTTACACACAAAAAACCCAAGCTGCAATTAGTGGTAAGTGTACCAACCTATGTACTTTCTCAAAGGGCACAGAGTTTGAGATGTTATAAATTTTCATTTTGATTCTTTAATTACAAAATGAAATAAAACCTACCTATATAATTGCATATTTAATGCATCATTCAGTTACTACAAATGACCAAGTGTGGATCCTTTTATATTGCAAGACTAGAGGTTTTGGGATCTGAAAGTGGGGAGAGGAATTTCCTAGACCAGTAGTTGGCAAACTATGTCCAATGGTCAGATCCAGTCCATCATTTCTTTTTATAAATAAAGTTTTATTGAAACACAGCTATGTTCATATGCTAAAACACTGTCTATAGGTGCTTTTATTTTAAACAGCAAAATTAAGTTCCATTGAGTGCTCCTAAGTTGAAAATTCAAAATCCGAAATGCTCAAAAAATCTGAAACTTTTCGACCACCAACATGACGCTCAAAGAAAATGGTTATTGAAGCACTGTGGATTTCAGATTTTAAGATTAGGGATGCTCGACCAGTAGGTATAATGTAAATGTTTGAAAATCAGAAAAAAAAATCCAAAATCTGAAATGCTTCTGGCTCCAAGCATTTCAGATAGAGATATTCAATCTGTAGATGCAACAGACACTGTAAAGACACCAAGCTGAAAATGCCTACTATTGGGCCATTTCCAGAAACGAGTTTGCTGAAACCTCACTAAAAGTGACAGAACTAAAGAAGAAGAGGATATTGATGGCTGAGCATTAGTTTGTGTGAGCAACAACGTGAAGATAAAAGCTGAAACACAAATATTTTGGAGTTCATTTATTTAATATATATCTGAGAACTGGGACTATAAACTATTTTTGACTATTACTCTAATATTCAATAAATTCACAGTAGCTGCTACTATTAACTTAAAAAGGACTCAGGAATTGAGCAGAATTATTGTGCAGAACATAACATAATCATGGTCCTCGATCTTTCCTACTGTCTGACGATGCGTTAGAAACAAATGTGGTGTTCTTCCAGTAAGTTCTGTTAATTTTTCTTTCAGTATTTTTGTTGTTAAGTAAGTTTGTTTGTTTATTCATTTATTTAACGAATAATGATTGCGTGCTCACTGTGTCATGTATCGCGTTAGATACTATTCCAGACCTGCTCAAAATCTGCAAAGCATCCCTCTCCACATGAAGCTTACATGTTCTTGGAGGAGAAAGACAGTAAATATATATTTAAAAGCAGTGGTATGGACAGGTACAAAGAAAATGTAATAGAAAATTGAGGTGGGGTCGGGTGCAGTGGCTCACACTTGTAATCCCAGCACTTTGGGAGGCTGAGGCAGTCAGATCACCTGAGATCGGGAGTTTGAGACTAGCCTGACCAACACGGAGAAACCTCATCTCTACTAAAAATACAAAATTAGCTGGGAGTGGTGGAGCATGCCTGTAATCCCAGTTACTAGGGAGGCTGAGGCAGGAGAGTTGCCTGAATCTGGAAGGCAGAGGTTGTGGTGAGCCAAGATCATGCCATTGCAGCCTGAGCAACAGGAGCAAAACTCTGTCTCAAAAAAAAAAAAAAGAAAAGAAAAGAAAAAGAAAGTTTAGGTTGGGCAGCACAACCTCAGGTAAGGGTCAGCAAGAAAGCCCTCACTGAAGGAGATGGTATTTGAGACAAGGACAGAAAGAAGTAAGGTCATATGTGTTACAGGTTCTGGGGGAATGAGTTCAGTGGGCAGAGTTGAGATAGTTTGTCCATGGATCTGCGAAGCAGCCACTGTGATTGTGGCAGACAAGCAAAGGGAGTGCACTAAGAGATGAGATCAGAGAGGCAGTGGAGGACAAACTCATGGCACGATTTACTAGTTATTTCAAAGACTTCAGCTTTTGCTCTGAGTCAGGAGGATTTTCAATTCACGCCTCATATGACTTACATTTTAACGGGGTCCTTCGGGCTCCTGTGCTGAGAATAATCACAAGGAGGGTAAGGACAGAAACCAGGCAATCACTCAGGAGTTTACGGCACCATCCCAGATTAGGATGATGGCAGCGGAGGTAGGATGCACAGGTTAGATTTTGGTTACATTGTAAAAATGGGGCTGATATAATTTGCTAATGTGTCAGATATGTGGTGTGAGACAAAGATGGGAGTCAAGGTTAATTTCAGGGTACCTGACAGCTGGAAAGATGGTGTCCCCATCAACTGAGATAGGACAGAAAACAGATGGAGCAGATTTGTAAGGGATTGTGAAGAGCCCACTGTTACAAGTTAGACTGGAGGTTTGTTTTGTATGTTCAGATGCTGATGTCGAGTAGGTAGCGAAATGGATGATACTGGATTACTAAGGTGAGATCCAGGCCAGAGGTGCAACTTGGATTTTATATTTAAATTCATGAGATTAAATGATATTATACGGGAGAAAAGAAATCTTTTTCCTCTATATTCTCAAGTTCTTTGGCTGGGTCCCTGTAGAGTGACAAAAAGAATTAACAAGAGTGAAACGAACAGAAATTTATTAACTTGTGCATCACACATGTACATAGGAAAACTCAATGATGAGTAACTCGAAGAGGTCATTAGAATTTGTGGTGTTTTTATCCAACATAGTAGGAGAAAGGGAGGGGAATAAAGGGCACTTGGGAAAAACAAATGCCTTTTGTGAAAAGATACATGAGTCCTTTTGGAGCAGAATCAATGGCAGAAGTAATAGTCTTGTGACAATGATGGGTGTGTGCGGACTTTTCATCTCTAAGAAAATTAGAATTGTTACTGAGGAAGAGAATAAGGACAATTGAGTTCTTTTGGGAGGTTCTGCTTCTAGGCAGATAGGATATTTCAGAAACTCTAATGCCTTCAGTTCAAAATATTCTTAAACCAAAATGGTATATTTCAGAGTGGCATATCCTGATCTCCTTCAAGATCACCAACAGAAAGCAACGTAGGGACTGAGCCCTGGGCACCCTGGTGTTTGGATATTGAAGTAATGACCATGAGCCAGTAAAGGAAGTGTCTAATACGGGGTTCTAGAGACCAAAGAAAGAAAGTGTTTGTAGCGGCAGAAAGGGACCAACTCTGTTGATTATGTCCAATATTTGACTCTTGTGCTTCAACTTAATGTATATCTGTTTCTTTTCTAGAACAAAGAAAAACCTGTGCAAATGATGTTTAAGGAATCCACTTTTAAAATCATCTGCGTAAGGAAAATATCCAGCCAAATTCTAGTGCTTCCCTATGTTGGACAGGAGCTGAATATGATCATCATACTTCCCAGTGAAAACACTGATTTGAAAATGGTAGAGTGTTTAAAGTATGCATTTCATCATAGTAAAGGTTCTCACAAGCTTTTAAGGAAAAAAGAAACCTTGAAAATTTGTTTTTACCAGTGTTTCCCTGAATTATTGGGCCATATGCCCTTTTCTCTTTTTGTGATTACATCCAGTGGGATGGTGTTCTAAGTGTTGAATACAATTTAGAAAATACTCTTATCCTAGAATGGGCTCAGGTTGGGGCCAAACCAGGTAAGAGTTCAATGTCCTGCTTTACAAGTTAGAAATCTGTACTCTCTCAGGCTTATTCCTATGGAAGGTGGTGGCAGTACCTCCCTATGAGGGATGTTGTAGAATGCAAGGCATGGTGTATAAAGTGTATTTGTTACGATGCTCAGAGTATGCCATTGACTAGTATTAGTAGTCTTCTCCACAACCTTGCCCCATAGTTGTGAGTTTGCTCTTTAGAAAGCAATTATGTGGGGAGCAGCTGCTGTGATTCAGCGTATTACCTAAGGATCTTGTTAGAAAGAAGATTCTGACTTAATAGGACTGGAGTGGAGGAGTCTGAGAATCTGCATTTCTACCAAGCTCCTAGGCGATGCTGAGGTTGCTGGCCCATGGACCACACTGAATAGCAAGGTTGTAGAGAGTCAATGAAAAACGTTAGCTGGACAGTAATTTGAATTTTTAGCAAACGAATCCTTATGCTTGCAATGGATGAATTGGAAGTGTCAAGAATGGAGATAGGTCAGAAAGGATGTTGCTATGCGTTTCAAACAAAACCCGACAAGGTGGGCAGAGACGAACGAAGGGCCAGATAAGAGAGAGATTTGGGATTTTAAATTAACAGAAAATGATGAGGGATTTGTTGGAAGAAAGTTTGGATGGAAGAAAAGGCAACTCTGAGAGCTCCTGCCTCAACATGCTTCTGTTCAGGTACAACAGTAAACTTTGTGAGAAGAGCTGTTCTCAAGCAAATGTAGCCAAATTGTAAAATTCTGCCTCAGGGAAATGGTCTGACTTAGTTTATGGAAAGGAAGAGGCAAGCCCAGAAATATAACATCTATTCATACATGAATGATTTAGCATTACTGTGCTGTCTTCCAGATGTATGCAGTCCAATACGGTAGCCACTGGCCACCTGTAACTATTTACATTTACATTAGTTAAAATTAAACACAATTTTAAAAATAAAGGCTTCCTTTATACTACACACACTTCTAGTGCTCCATAGCCATATTGGCTCATGGCTATCACATTTGGCCCCATGGCCATACATCATTAACCTCATAGCAGAAAACTGTATTGGGGCAACACTGATCTAGACCCTAAAACATCCAACACTCTTCTTCTAGGTTGAGAAAAAACTTTCTTATGAGAGATTCATAGAATGGACAAAGCCAGACAAGATGCAAGCACGAGAGATGGAAGTTTTTTTTTCCTAGATTTAAACTGGAGGAATCTTACAACATGGCGGATGTCCTTCGCAGTATGGGCATGGTTGATGCCTTTGAACGGGACAGAGCAGACTTCTCAGGAATGTCGTCTAAGAAGGACCTGTACTTGTCCAAGGTCATGCACAAGTCCTTTGTGGAGGTCAATGAGGAAGGTACAGAGCGGCAGCAGCTGCAGAAGAAGAAATAGTTTACTGTTGTGCCAGTTACCCCTCAGGTTCTGTGCAGAGCATCCCTTCCTCTTCTTTATCCAGCACAGCAAAACCAACAGTACTCTCTTCTGTGGCCGATTTTCCTCTCCCTAAGGACATAGGTAGTCATTGGATAGAGTCCTTCTCCTTTCTTTTAGTGATTTACATTTCCTATACTCTTTAAAATGTGCCTGTGACCCAAAGGGACTTTATTATTGTAGCAGCAGTCAAAAATGAGATATTAGGAACCTAATTTTGAAATTCCTCGTTGAGAACTCTTGTGTGTGTGTTTGCATGTTAAATGTTTTCTAGGGTCTTTATTTGATAGTCTCTGAGGATTTCGTGGTCACTTTGCAGGTGGTATCTATGACCACTTAGTCAAACCCCTCTGTCTGAAATGAGTTGTTACCCCCTCTCCACTCCCCCACCAACACATTCCAACTGTCAGAACTATTTGCTGTCTCCTCATTTTGTGTATGGTGACACCCTCACAGTCTGCTATGCTTCTGTTTTCTCAAGTAAAAGAAGATACATGTTGTTTTCTGTCTTCTCTGTTCAATAGTATTGACATATATAGACCCATTTTTAATGAAACAACAGAAAGCGAAATGGAGAGTGTGGAGGAAGCATAGTGAGCAGGACTCAGAATGATCAGAAGCCGTCCAGTGCGGTGGCTCACACCCGTAACCAGCACTTTGGGAGGCTGAGGTGGGCAGATCACTTGAGGCCACAGTTTGAGACCAGCTTGGCCAAACATGGTGAAACCCCATCTCTACTAAAAATACAAAAAATAGCTGGGCATGGTGGCGCATGCCTGTAGTCCTAGCTACTTGGGAGGCTGAGGCAGGAGAATTGCTTGAAGCTGGGCGGTGGAGGCTCCAGTGAGCCAAGATCATGCCACTGCACTCTAGCCTGGGTGACAGAGCAAGATTCTGTCTCAGAAAAAGAAAGAAAAGAAATTTTCAATTCCAGAATTTTACCAGCTCTTCGGAAGCTGGCACAGAGGGTGAGAGAGCAGTTAACTGAGACCAGTGAGAATTCAGTCCAATTTCCCGGGTGTTTTTTTCCCTCCTTCCCTCCCTCCCTCCCTCCCTTCCTCCCTCCCTTCCTTCCTTCCTTCCTTCCTTCCTTTCTCTTTCTTTCTTTCTCTCTCTCTCTCTCTCTTTCTCTCTCTTTCTCTCTTTTATTTTTCTGCTGGAGTTCCACTCTTGTTGCCCAGGCTGGAGTGCAATGGCACCATCTTGGCTCACGGCAACCTTCGCCTCCCAGGTTCAAGCGATTCTCCTGCCTCTCCTCCCGAGTAGTTGGGATTACAGGCATATGCCACCATGCTGGGCTAATTTTGTATTTTTAGTAGAGACAGGGTTTCTCCATTTCGGTTGGGCTGGTCTTAAACTGCTGACCTCGAGTGGTCTGCCCGCCTCGGCCTCCCAAAGTGCTGGGATTACAGGCATGAGCCACCCTGCTTGGCCTTCTGTTTTATTCATAGTTTGCATCCACAGGGAACAGTAGGTCACAAGCCTATTCAAATGTACAACCGTCCACTTCCTCTGAAAATTTACGCTTGCTACCAGGAGGCAGAAATGATTAGATATGTTTATTCATGGTAATGCAGTTTGAGATAGCTTCATGCATATACATCACATGTCTTTCTATATTATTTAAAATGTGTTTTGAAAAGCAAGCTAAGCTTTTTGTGGCCATTTGTCTTACAGGCTTAAAATGCAACAGTTGTGATCAGTGATAGGGGAACACACTGATGAGTTAGATTGAAGAGGGAGAGTTACATTGTTTTCTAGGGCACCGCTAAAAAGACATTCCATTAACCCCCTTGCAGCCAGAAAGACCCTGAGCCCTCAGAACTTCACAACCCGTATTTTCATTCCATAACTGGCCCACTTTCCCCTTTGTACCCAAGCCAGCTACTTAGCTTCAGGGAGATAATGGAACTGAGGATTTCAAGGAAACATCCACGTTGTATGTGTGCTGACAGAGGAAGAGAGAGCATCAGAGGTTGCTGTTACTCTCATTTCTCTTCCTCCTCTGCGCAACACTTGGACTTGGAAAGAAGACAGGAAGGTGGGGAGTAATCAGTCCATGTGATTCTTCCACAGCAGAGAGAACCTGAGTGTTACAGACAGGGGCAACTGGGTGGCACCCTGTTCCTCAGGGAAACACACGCCTCTTTGCACTGCCTTGGGGATGGTCCAGTCAAGTGGACTAAGAGTTGGGAATGGGGAATATAAATGGAGCAGCCTCTAACTATCCAAGCAGGAGGGTGTTTCTTTTTCCTCTTTCCTGGAATGAAGATAATCAAATCATATTAATAGTGAATTATGAAAATGAATGATAATAGTTTTATCTGTTATAGAAATATAATGTAATCAGACTTTAACCATGTAAATCACAAATCATAGAGAAAAACAATATGCATATTGTTCCTAGAGGAATGAATATGAATGTTTGTCTGTTGTATCTGAAGGGTTATCACTCAATATTTTATTTCTGTCTTGTAAGGCCTGAAATCCCTGTGCTGCATGACATCCGTGGGCTTCTCAGTGTCTCAGAGGCCTGGCCATGTGGTCCCCTGCTCTTGTTAGATATGTGCACCCTTTTCACCCACTGAGCAGGAAGCCTCCTCACCCTTCTTAGCTCCCCGATCAGCCAGTCAGCTGTACCCCACCTGGGTCTCAACCTGGCTCAATTCCCCACCAGCCTAGAAAATTATTCAAACAAGCCTGTCACATCTGGAGGAGGCCCGATTCATCACTTCCTCTTGTAGTACAAAGCCTGCCTCCCACAGCCCCTGCTGGTTCACTCTGTTCCCAAATGCACCTCTCCTGTGACCCTGTAGGGCATGTGGTGTCCTCCCTCGCTGGGTTGTCAGCAGATAGGCCTAATAAACTGCTGTCAATTTCATTGTCCCTGTCTCATGCTGTGTGTCTGGTTATCTCCTGCTATTTAGTGGGGGAGATCCCTCCTTCACCAACAAGGTGAATATGAGATGATCAAAACAACCACCCTTCTGCGAAAGGTCCAGCCTCCCAAATGATTCCACGTCTTTTGTGAAATTGCACTAAGACATTTCCATTACACTGTGTAGTGTTTCTTGTTAAGTATCCACAAAGTGAATTCCATTTAGACTTGAATTCTAGGAAAAAGTTGATCTCACCTCTTCAGAGATGTTTACTCCATTGAACATTTTACATAGATTATTTAATTCTCAGGGATAATAAACTGTGAAGAATCTGAGACTAGGAAGTTAAGTAACTTTAACAAGTTCTTGTAGCTAAAACGAGGTAGAACATGG
The DNA here is from genome assembly GCF_048565385.1 of Saimiri boliviensis. Lineage (NCBI taxonomy): Eukaryota > Metazoa > Chordata > Mammalia > Primates > Cebidae > Saimiri > Saimiri boliviensis. The sequence continues at coordinate 15,202,320 of NC_133461.1, read as the reverse complement.
ATCCAATGTCTGGTAATGCAAAAAACTGGAAAATTACTCAAACAAATCTCTTCCTCTTGTTACTGTGAAACTTGCCTGTATCAGCACCTACCAGAAGGGCAGCTGTCACCACAGTGCAGGAGGAGAATGGACCATAAACCTGACTCCCTTTAACATGAAGTCAGATTTCTCTGGCCATTCTCCCATCGGAAAGGTGGGACTCAGAAACTTCCAGTACCAAAAGCGCATCATCCTGGACCCAGGGATGAGCACCTGGAATATGGACCTCAGGTCAGGTGAATCTGGGCTCTATGAACTCAGCAAGTGTTTCTGCCTTCTCCAGGAGTCCTGGATGGAGGCCCCGAGAGCCTTTGCTCCTTCTATGCATCAATAAACAGGAACTCTAAGGCTCTTGCATTCCTCTTTTCAAAGAGGGCTGAAGGGCCATAGTTGCAAAGGAGAGGTCCAAAGCAGGGGGTGGTTGGGAGGCTGAGAAGGTGCAGGCTGTGCCTGCACGAAGTCCCCTCCAGAAGCTGATGTGGTTCTGCATGTGAAAGGTGGCCTTTCCTTTCCTGACTTGAAGCTTTTGTGTTGAAGGAGATGGAGGGGGCAGAGGACTGAAGGGAGGTTTCCAGTCTTCTGGGCTTTCTGCACAAGCTGATATTGACCTGATATTTGCAGGCCACGGCATGGAACAGGCACATCTGATTGGTACATCTAGTGGCTGTTGGGGAATGCAGCATAAAATTCCTCTCCCACCAGTACTAGTGTTGATTTCAGAAGTAGTCTTCTCCCTCCCTCTCTCTCTTTCTCCCTTTTTCTCTTTCTTGACACAGAGCATTGCTCTGTCACCCAGGCTGGAGCACAGTGGTGTGATCTCAGTTCACTGCCACCTCCAGCTCCCGGGTTCAAGCAGTTCTCCTGCCTCAGCCTCCCAAGTGGCTGGGACTACAGGTACACACCACCACATCCAGATAATTTTGTATTTTTATTAGAGACGGGGTTTCACCATATTGATCAGGATGGTCTCGATCTCTTGACCTCATGATCCACCCACCTGGGCCTCCCAAAGTGCTGGGATTACAGGTGTGAGCTACTGCGCCTGGCCAGAAATAGTTTGTTTTCTCTAGCTGCTTGTGACCAAGCATACAATGTTTTATCAGTGAATTTCTTACATGCTGTCCTTGAAATGAAGGATTCTGGAGAGGATCACGAAATGAGGGACAGATTCATTAGTTATCATCCATATTTAATGACAGGTTTGCCTGAGAACTCTATTCATCGCTGTTCCAGGTATCAATTTATTGTCTGTCAGCTCTAAATCTACCTTTGTGGACTTTGTAGTAGTAAACCTGGATCCTGTGACAAAAACTTCACTGGTTGGACCAGTGTTCGGCTCTGCCAATAGAGGGAGCTAGAGAGACACTGTAAGGAGATAGCAGAAATGCAGTTTGTAGATTCTGATCTTCCCAGGATTATTCAGTGTAGTCACCCAGCAGCCCACTTGGTCATCTGTAGCCACATCCTCAGGCCATGCTTCCTCCACACAATGGCCATTTCCGCATTTGGTCAAGATGCAACCGCTGGCAACTATGTCTCTACGGGCATTTGCCTGCCCTCATCCTCCAGCAAGGGCAGATGGCTTCTGTGAACCAGCTCTGGCCCTCTGGCAAGTTTCATAGCCACTGAAGACTGCATGTGCTGTGGCAGCCACAGCTCCACAGAGCTTTGAGTCTCAGCCTTGGGACATTCAGTCCTATTAGCTTGCTCAGGTGGGTATAATAAAATATCATAGGCTGCGTGTGGTGGCTCACACCTGTAATCCCAGCACTTTGGGAGGCTTAGGTGGGCAGATTACCTGAGGTCAGGAGTTCGAGATCATCCTGGCCAACATGGTGAAACCCTATCTCTACTAAAAATACAAACAAAAACAAAAACAAAAACAAAACCTAAAAAATTAACTGGGCATGGTGGCATCTGCCTGTAGTTCCAGCTACTCAGGAGGCTGAGCCAGGAGAATTGCTTCAACCCAGGAGGTGGAGGTTGCAGTGAACTGAGATCATGCCACTGCACTCCAGCCTGGGCAACAGAGTGAGACTGTGTCTCAGAAAATAAAAATAAAATACCATAGACTAGAGAGTTTAAACAACTGGCATTTCCCAGCATTTTGGAGGCTGTGAAGTCCAAGATCAGGGTACCAGGAGATTTGGTTTCTGATGAGGGCTCTATTCCTGGCTTTTAGAAGGCCTCCTTCTAGCTCGATCCTCACATGGCAGAGAGCAATTTCTCTCTTCTTCTTCTTTTAATGCCACTAATTCCTTCAAGAGGGCCTAACTCTCCTGACTTTATTTTACCCCAATCAACTCCCAAACGCCCTATCTCCAAATGCCATCATCTTAGGGGGTAGAGATTTTACATAAAAATTTTGTGAGGACATAATACAGTCCATAGCATATATGTCTTTCCCTAAGTCCTTAGTTCTTTTTGTCCACTTACTCCAAGACATGAAGTGGCAATTTCTCTTTTGTACCTTCTACATTTGCTCCCATTACAGTTTTTTGCTAATCTATTACTTAATAATTCTCTATATTCTCCTCTCTTCAAATCTCTGATGTAGTTTCTGTTTGCAGAGTGAACACTGCCTGATATAACCGAATAAGCATCTCTCACACTATTATGAAAGAGTGGGGCAGAAGTTTGAAGTCCACTGTGCAGGTCTACCAAACCCATCCTGGCTTGAGGGAATGCAGATATTAGAATAACTACTCCACTAAAAACTGAGAATTGGCCGGGCGCCGTGGCTCACGCCTATAATCCCAGCACTTTGGGAGGCCGAGGCAGGTGGATCACGAGGTCAAGAGATCGAAAAAATTAGCTGGGCATGGTGGCACATGCCTGTAATCCCAGCTACTCAGGAGGCTGAGGCAGGAGAATTGCCTGAACCCAGGAGGCGGAGGTTGCGGTGAGCCGAGATCGCGCCATTGCACTCCAGCCTGGGTAACAAGAGCGAAACCCTGTCTCAAAAAAAACCAAAAAACAAAAAAACAAAAAAAAAAAACTGAGAATTCTGAGATTAATGCTGAATTAGGCAAGACTCAAGAACAACTGATATGAACTCACACTGTTTCAACAATCAATGGCAACTCTATTGATAAACTAAAATCTGAGAAGATATCAGGGATCTGCCATTCAACTTTCCTATCTGCAACACGTTCAATCAAAGCACAAAAAGATACATTTAGAAACAGAGACCTTTCCAATTGCCTTCAAACTCTTTGTCACTTAATACTTCCCTTTAACACCCTTGAAATTAATGGAGAAACTGACAATTCACTAATAAGGGATGAATGGCAGTTTCCAGGCAATGTCATATCAGGAGACTTTTCTTTTACAAGTTCCTTGGAATCCAATACCAGGCATATTAATGTAATGCTTTTCACATTAAGGTCCACTGGGTTCTCTATACCCTTGGTCAGCAGACGCTCTACAACATTTATGTTTCATTGCTTACATTTGTCTTGGTAATAATCAAGACATTTTAATATAAGCATTGTCTTACTCTCTGTTGTGTTGCTATATGGGAATAGCTGAGGCTGGGTAGTTTATAAAGAAAAGAGGCTTATTTGGCTCATGTTCTGCAGACTGCACCAGAAGTATGGCACTGGCATTCCCAGGCTTCTGGAGAGGGCTTCTGTGCCGTGTCAAAACACGGTAGAGAAGGTCAAAGGGATGCAGGCACATGAGAAGAGGGACCAAATATGGGAGGAAACTTACTGTATAACATCCCACTCTTGGCAGAACTAATGCATTCCTTGAGAACGAGTTCTAACTCACTACCAGGAGATCCGAGGCTTTCACAAGGAATCCACCCATATGACGCAGACACCTCTAAGTACAACACTGGCATGCCAGGGACTAAATTGCAATGTAAGTTTCGGTGGAGACAAAAATCCATACCCCAACCACAGCCAGCATATTTTGGATGATCTGGATAGCTGCTTTATAACTCAGTAGTCTGTTTGAATTTAGGATTGTGCTGTCAGTAAGCAGTACTCATTTGTCTGGGGAATGTTAATGAAAAATGACAGTAGACTCTATAAAATGATTCATTAACTGAAAGGAGTAACCAAATAATATTCAAGAAGGTTTTAATTGTTTGAACGGCGAGAAGTGGTGGGAAAACTGAAAAGAGAATGCAATTGTGAACACTGAATGTACCCGATAGGATAGGCACACTGGTATCAAGAGAATCAGCATTAATGCAGGCAGAACACATTTCAACTTAAAAATAGAAATTTCCCTACAGCAACACAGCACCACGGATCACAGACAGGTCCACTCCATTTCATCATTTAGCCCAACTTCTCCTAGAGAGTGCACATGCCATTCCTTAAGTGTTATCACAATTGGATTAATTTTTACTGACATTTATTCATTACAATTAAACTATTCTTCCATCACTGAATATGTGAAACACTGTCCCAATTGTTTGGTGGCAATATTATTACTGCAGGGTGTGGCAGAAAAAGCAGTTCTCTGAGAATGTAGTCATGCCCGACTGTAGTCTCAATTTTCTCATGAATTCTTCATGGGACTCTGGACAAATCACACAAACTATCTCTATTTCACCATCCTCCCCTACAAAATATAAGGAACCTCGTCAATAATATGGTTCTTTCGAATGCTTTCATTTTACGACGCTACCTCTGTTTCTCTAGCACTAATTAGCAGAAGCAAGTGTGTTTTGTTGTTGTTGTTGTTGTACCTAACACTTTTTCAAAACCCAGGAAGCTTGCTGGGAACCTCATGGGAGACTGAGAGGTGTGGCTGTGCATGTATGAAGTAAGTAACTGTGGCTGGAGAATATGGTCAGTCACAGAGGACGTTTTGGAAGTCTTGTGAGACTTTTTTTTTTTTTTTTTGAGACAGAGTCTCACTCTATTGCCCAGCTGGAGTGCAGTGGTGAGATCTCAGCTCACTGCAACCTCTGCCTCCCTAGGTTCAAGCAGCTCTCCTGCTTCAGTCCCACCTAGTAGCTGGGATTACGGGCACCCGCCACCATGCCCGGCTCATTTTTGTATTTTTAGTAGAGACGGGGTTTCACCGTGTTGGCCAGGCTGGTCTGGAACTCCTGACCTCAGGTGATCTGCCTGCCTCGGCCTCCCAAAGTGCTGGGATTACAGGCATGAGCCACTGTGCCCCACTCCATAAGCCTCTTTAAGGTGGAGTATTTGTTCATTTAACACAGATATCTCAAAACATGCTAGGAAGTTCCAACTATGTCTACACTCTACTTCCTTCTTGACAAGCAGAAGTCTAATTTGGAGACACTGGTAGCTCAACTTGAGACTAGCCTAGGAGTGGGCCCTTTCTGAGGGCCACAAAGTCAGGAGCCAAGGAAGTCAGCCACAACTAGGTCAAGATTGAGTCAGGAGTTGAGAATCAGCAGATACTCCCCAGTACTGACTGAAGAGATGAAAAGTAGGTATAAGGCAAGAAGACAGAAGATGACGCTGAGTACACTTTCTGAGACACTGAATGATACAGTCTGGAACCTTCTTATCAGGTACCTGTCATCTTCCTAGTGGGCCAGGGGACAGGCTTCATGAGTGGGGAGCTTGTTCAGGCTCACTCTGAATTGGGCTGTAGTCACTCTGATGGGTTTCCCTTTAGGATCCAGCAATTAAATTGTCCACACTCAGAAAATAAATCCAATTGATCCTCATGAATATAGACTTGCAGACAAATTCCTTACCTAGGAAAACAGACCAGTTCCGCATTTCATTGCATTATTTCAAAAATCAGATTTGTTCATTCTTGGATTCCTCTTTGATTCTTCCTGCTCCCTCTTCCTTTCATGGCCCAAGAAGTGACACCAAAGTTGTGTCCTGCAATGCCTCAAGGCCATGTCCTCCTCTCCATTTCTCCTGCCTTCACTCCATTGATGTAGGCCTGAGGGCCCCACAGGGTCATGGGGTGTCCCTTATGTTATGCTGAGGCACAGGATCTGAGAAATAAAGAGACAGAACTCAGAAGTACAAGGAAAACACAGTTGGGCTCAGGGGGGCCACACCACCTATAAGTGGAGTCAGGAGATGCCCCTAATGTCCAGAAGCATATGTATTTATTGTGTATAGGTTAGGGGGCAGGGCAGTGAGTGAAATCATTTTTAAGGATAATGATAGGGCCGTGAGCAATAGAACAAGGGGTCCACCCCCGTTAGGTCACCTAGGCTAGGAGGTGGACAGTGCACAACAAGGGATCCATTCCCATTAGGTCGTAGAGGCAAGGGCCATGTGCAGTAAGGGGTCCACCCCATTAGGTCACTGAGGCATGGAGGTGGGTTGTGCGCAGTGAAGACAGTGCAGTGTGCAATATCTCTATCTATGGGCAACCTACTTCTAAGATGTATAGAAGGATGCTTTAAGTCACAGAGCAATGACATAGCAGTCAGGGTTACTGCCACCTGCTGGCAGCTTCCAATGGGTTCTATGGGAAGATGCTTTTCGAGCAGCACAGTAGCAAGAGCTGATAAAGTTCACAGTCACCAAGGTGAGATTGCTGGTCTGAGGGCAGCCTTCCACAAGAACTGGAGCAAGGTCCTACAACTCCTTCACCAGGAGGAGTGGCTCTTGCCCTAAGCCTGCCATACAGCAGGTATCTTTACAATACTGAACGCTGCTACCAGGGTCATGGCTTCTTGTCCTGGTATAACTGTTTTCCCTTAAATCATGCGCTGCACTGTGTCTGCTCCAGACATTCCTCCGACTATAAGCTGCTTATTCCTTAATTCATGCTCTGTACTGTGTCTACTCTAGGGATTCTTCCAATTATGAACTAAGATATATATACGGAAATAACTGAGTGGTAAGAGTTTCTTTAGGCACTCATTCTATGAAATAACATGATTATATATACAGGATTATATGAAGAGAAATAACTACGTAGTAACACTATGAGATATTCTCCAAGCCCTAATTCTATAAACTAATATATGATTGATTAAATAAAGGATTATATAGAAGGAAATAACTGAGTAGTAACACTATAAACTGAGATATTCTTCAGGCCTTAATTGTGCCAGGATTCTGCTGAGCTCTCCTTCCTCGCTACCTATGTGGGGGATTATCCACACATTTCAGCTTTCTTCATCTCTTAACTGCTATTTCCCTAACACCTCACTGCAGGCAATGGTAGCCTCCTGCCATATACTCCATGATGCAGCCAGAGGGACCTTTGTAAATACAAATATGACGACGTTTCTTCCCAGCTTAAAATCTTCATGTTTCCCCATAGGCTGCAAGGTAATGAAGAAACCCCACCAACACAGTCGACATGGCCCTTCATGATGTGGCTCTGTGGACATATCAGACGCGCTCTTGCAGTGCCTCATTCCCACTATCTGTACCACTGCAAGATATATCATGGTTTTCCAAAATCATGGTGCCGTCTTGTGCCTCTCTGCACTTGCATGCACTGTGTTTCCTGCATGGGATATTCGTCTTTACAACCAAACTCTCAGTGACCATATTATGTCCTTCATAAAGGACTTCAAACCAACAAGCATTTGCTGGAAGTTTCAGGGAGGAAAAAAACCGTTTTTCATCTTTTAATCTGTTGCTGGTCAGAGGAAAAGGAGTGGATGGATCAAGTGTGGCCCAAAGTCTGAGTCTAGTACTAATCAACAAGGAGAAATTGATGCACAATGGAAAAGTGACCTTGGCATTTTCAATTGGCAGAGTAGTTAAGTTTGGACACAGTTCAAACGTTAGTCTGTAGCCACTAGAGAGGGTTTCAAAGCCATGGAGAAAAGACAGGGGTGAATCCTGCACCAAGACTTACTGAGGAGAGTTCTTGGGAACAGTTACTCTTAGGATTCCACAGGGAAATCACCGGGTGAGCTTTACTAATACTGCTGCCTGGTTCCCTCCCCCAAGATATCTTTACTTAACTGGTTTGGGGTGCAGAGTGGGAATGTGGATCTTTAAAAGCAGAATTCCAAACTGGAGAGCTCTATGAAAGCATCCTGCAGGAGACATTATTTGAACTGAATGTTGAAAGACAAGCTTGTATGCCAGGAATCCCATCTATATGAGTAGAGGATATGAAGGAATGTAAATACTTTATTATGGCTCTAAAGAAAAGAGCGAAATCAAGACTTTAAGAGGCTTAAGTACTTGCTCAATAGTTTATAATTTTTTTTTCTTGGATAAGAGGTTATAAAGGATTTTAAACTGAGGTATAAAATAATTAGAATTGGAATGTTTACTTGAACTTCGGAGTAGACAATAGGTTGGCATGGATCAGAACTGAAGGCAGGAAAATTGTTTAGGAGAGACATGAGACATGATGGAGGTGAGAGAGAGAGTACAGATGAGAGTGAGTATGGATGGGAGAGAATATGGATAGAAATAATAGGACTTTCAATCATTTAGTTCAGAGAACTGGGGAGGGACACACCCAGCTTTCTAGAAGATGTCCTGTAGTACACAGGTAACATCTACAGCTCAAGAGACAGGTTAGAGATTTTGAAGAAATAAGTTAACAGTTGAAACATGAACCTATGGATATAGGGGAGGTCATACAAGAAGATCATATTATAGTGAAAAGAAGAGCGTTTAGAATGGGAGGAAAGGAATCTGGATACTAAGCAAAGGATTCGGGAAAGAAGGGAAGGGTGCTCTGGACAGCCTGCAAAGGTCAAAGAGGAAAGGGCTAAAGGTTGCCAACAAAATGAAATAAGACCTGGGACACATTTCTGGCCAAGGCAATTGCAAGACAATTAGTGTCCTCAGCAGCAGCACTTTCGGAGAATGTTTGGATGGACATCTAACTGCAATGGAGTCAAAAGTGAATCAATGGTGATAAAAGGACAACAGTCTATGAGTACACTTTTTTAGGGAAATTTTAATGTATTTTTGGCTATTTAATGATAACAAAACGTTTTAAAATAATTCAATTTTTTTTTTTTTTTTTTTTTTTTTTTTGCAGATGCGAACATTTTTTACAAATTGTACTTTTAAGTTCTGGGGTGCATGTGCAGATCTTGCAGGTACACACATGCTATGGTGGTTTGCTGTCTCTACCTCCCTGTCACCTACTTCAGGCATTTCTCCCAGTGTTATCCCTCCACAACCTCTCCACCCCTCAGTGTCCCTCCCCTAGCCTCCTGTCCCCCAACAAACCCCAGTGTGTGTACACTTTTTATAAAAAAAAAAATAGGTCAGGGTACAGTGGCTTAGGCCTGTAATCCCAGCACTTTGGGAGGCCAAGGTGGGCAGATCATGAGGTCAAGAGATCGAGACCATCCTGGTTAACATGATGAAACCCTGTCTCTACTAAAAATACAAAAATTAGCTGGGTGTGGTGGCAGGCACCTGTAGTCCCAGCTACTCAGGAGGCTGAGGCAGGAGAATTGCTTGAGCCCAGGAGGTGAAGGCTGCAGTGAGCCGAGATTGTGCCACTGCACTCTAGCCTGACAACAGAGGCTCTGTCGCAAAAAAAAAAAAAAAAATAGTAAAAATAAAAAAAAGACTGTGAATGGAAAAATGAAAAAGCAGGGTGGTAGTTACAAGGCATAAAAAGTAAAGAAAGCATATTTGTTTTTAATGTGTGAGATATTGAGCATATTTTCACCCTAAGACTTTGCAAAACAGTGAAGAGATTAAGGATGCAGGAGGGAAGGTAACTCATGTACTTACATCCTGGGAAGGAGGAGGTCTACTTCCTTCCTTAAAACAGAGAGTTAGCAGGAAGTGGAAGTTGCAGTGAGCTGAGATTGTACCACTGCACTCCAGCCTAGTGACAGAGCAAGACTCTGTCTCAATTAAACAACAACAACAACAACAACAAAACAGATGGTTAGGATAAGCTAGGCCTAGTCAAGTGGACAGTTGGCCACTCCTGCATAGTGGGAGTAGAGTGAAAACCCTGGAGATATGGAAGTTTCAGATTAAGACCTTCCCTTCACCACCACTTGCCTTGAGACCCTGAGAATGAATCCCTGTGTACTCTTTTTCCCAGTCATGTTCAGTCAAAGACATGTTAGGGCTGAGATTTTTGAAAGACTTTCTAGAGTAAGAACCCTTTAAATAGTAGCGGTCTAATATAAACCTGAAGAGGCAAGGATTACTTTTCAAAATTGTTCTGTGAGGCTCTAAACTTGAGTGTCCATGTTTATCATTAACTCCTATTTAGTCTGTCCAGTTCCTCTCTGGAAGCAGAGCAGCACAGACTTTGGGATCTAGGATAACTGAGTTTGAATTGAAACTTGTCTCTTTGAACACAGACACTGAGAAGCATGTTTCATAAAATACAGGGTTGACAGAAGCATTCTTGCGCCTTTGCTTTCAGCGAGATATTGAGAGGAATGCTTGCGACCAGATGGTATCACTGTAGTTTTAAAAAACAAAAACCTAGGATGTTAAATAGCAGAACTTTTATAATATTTTGTAATTAGCAGGAAAACAGCCATCAGTCTTTTGAAAAATGCTGACTTGCTTGTTATCTCATATAAGTGTACTTTAAAAAAAGAATTAATTACATACTTGCTTTTTTTCTTTTTCTTTTGTTAAAGGCTACTCTTCCCTCTTGTGCTGACTTTTCCTGTGATGATAAGCTGTTGTCAGTAGTAGAACACCTAGCAAATGTTTTTGAAAAAAATACAATTAAATGCCTTTCAAGTAAATGTCCATCGTTTCCATGAATGAGAAATGAACTGTTTTTTAGAAGTGTCTATGGTAATCATTTTCAGAACCCCTCTTGGGATATTTTTCCATGACTGTATGACTTTGTTATTAAAAAATGTTAACATTCTCATATAAGAACACTTTAAAAACTTGGAAATGTAGGTTTCTAACCTTCATAAAAATCTTCCAAAAAGAATAGGTTCGGTGGGCTTCGAACTGTTGCAATGATAAAAATTAAATTACTTTTAAAAACCGATTTCAAGAGGATAGATTTTTACTAGATTCCAATCAAATATCTTTGAGTGATTCGTATATAGACTGAAAAATCAAATGTCAAGGTTTCATAAGTAGAACGAATGCTCTTTACTCCATTTAAATCAGTCCATTTCCCTCCTGAGACCTTTTCCCCATGATAGCTACCAATCCAAACTTAAATTTGTTTATATGCTTTATAGCATTTAGAATACATTAGTATTGAGCACACTATTATGTACAAATTCACAGAGATCCATTGGGATGAGTGTCAAAACTTGTGTTGATGGGTGTCACGCCAAAACAGCTTGGAAACTGCTGACTTTAGCAACTTTAACCTTCTGGTTTTGCCCTTAGTTAATTTTCAAAGTTAAGTCTTCACTTTGCGAGTGCTCTTGCATACACACACCCGAAACACGAATACTGCACATAGTAACCCAGGAAAACAAACCAATCTCCTATTGAGCAAAGCCTTCCACAACCACCCTCCGAGGACCAGGCACAGACAGGCCCTCTCTCCGGTGCCCACAGACATCCACACAGGCCAGCAGGCTCAGCCTCGGAATCGGAGTCAGGGATTGCACAGGCCAGCGCAGGGAAGGTTGAGTCACCTGCCGGAAGCCTTGCCCTCAACCAAGCGGACGTGAGGCATCTACAAAGCAGGAATAGTCGAAGCGGCGGCGGCGGCAGCAGCAGCAGCACCAGCAGCAGCAGGAATTGGGGACCTCTCCCAGGTACCGGGCGGGGCAGGCACGCAGGTGCCCAGGTTCCCACCGGGGTCCCCTCTTCCCTGGAGCGTAGGAGAGCGCGGGGGGCGGGAGGAAGGCTAGGAGCAGGAGCCAGAGCAAGACAAAGGCGGGCAGGAACTAGGAAAAGGAGGGCGGGGAGCAGCCGGGAAAGAGAGTTGCGGGGCTGTGGGGGTCGTGGGGGTCCCAAGCCCCACCGCGAGACCGGACCAAGGCCGAGGGCCCGGCCCCAGATCCCGAGCGTGCGGACCCACCCGGACTCTCCGGCTGCGCGGGGAAGAGGAGCGTCTGTCGCTGGGACGGCGATTTGCTGCGCTGTGATTTGCTGCCCGGCGGGCGCGGCGCGTGAGGCGCGCCCCGCGTTTGGAAGCGCCGGAAGCTCGGGCGGGAGCAGGGGGACGGAGGTGGGAGGAGCCGGGGGACGGAGGTGGGAGGAGCCGGGGGACGGAGGTGGGAGGAGCCGGGGGACGGAGGTGGGAGGAGCCGGGGGACGGAAGTGGGAGGAGCCGGGGGACGGAAGTGGGAGGAGCCGCGGCTGCGGAGGAGGCTCCGGGAGCTCGGGAGGCCGGGTCTGGAATTTACGCGGCGCGCGGGGCAGGTCGGGGAGGCGCCGGGTCCCTGCTTACCCGGCACCCACGCCAGCCCCGGTGCTTACAGCCCGTCGGCTGCACCCTCTCCTCCTCCCCATCCCCCTCCCTCCGTTCTTTCCACCCTTCCCTTCTCTGCATCTTTCCTATTCCCTTCTTCATTGGCTGCCTCCTCTCAAATGGGATGGGGGAGGAGCTTTTTCACCTACTAGTGGCAGCCACAGGCGTTACTTTAACCAGTTCCTCACTTTCCAGACACCCTCAGTCCTCGGGCTGCTACTCCGGCCTGAGACCTCCCCATTCCAAACGGCCTCACCCAGGGCTGCTCCCCCGGCCCTCCCGCTTCCCTGCCTCAGGCTCCTAGGCCGCCGCCTCTTCCCTGGGCCCGTCGGAGGGGCGGCGCGTCCTCCGAGTTCTCCCAGTACACCCAGATGGCTGGGTCGCAGTCTCTCTCTCCCTCTCTCTCTTTCCCTCGTCCTTCTCTCTCTCTTCCTTTGACTACCACTAGATATTGGAAATTCCCAGAAACAGGTGGATTTCTTCCCTGGTGCCCCCACTAGATGTTCTGCGTTGTTTCATCCACTGGTCATGGAATCTTGGAATCGGTATGCGGGTGGCTCCGGGTCTTTGGCTCTAGACTGTCTACTCACGCCCAGTGCCTGTTTACAAACATCCTTGACTGTCTTTGTTACGGGTTCACCTGGTATGGTGTGTTCCACGCATCTCAAATGGAACGTGTCATATTCCCATTCCGGCCTGACTCCTCATGTAAAATTCCAGTGGTTCATGACCCACACTGAATGTGAATTTATAACAGCTAGGCGCCTCGGGAGTTGGCCCTCCTGTGCTCCATCCCTATGTGAGCAGTCAGTCCGCCGGGCAATCCCAGCCTCCACTTCTCTATTGCAGACAAGCCCTCTGCCGTTAGCAGTCCCTGGCCCATGGTGGTGGCCTACCTACCAGTTCCCCAGCCTCTTTTCAGACCAAATACTGAAGCAGGTCATCTTTCTGAAACCCCAAATGCACTCACATGAGATGTTTGTTTAAAAACTATGCGTGGCTTTCCAGACCGTAATCTCAAGTTCAGACTCCTAAATGTGGCATAAGGGGTCCATCCTGTCTCACTACCACGTGGCTCACAGGAAACCCTGGAGACCCACCCCATGGGCCCCACAAAAACCATGCCCTTTGTCTTCCTGCCACACTCTTGGCACCTGCTAATTCCTCAGCCTGAAATTTGCACCCCCCTTTCACCACCTACAGAATGCCTGCACAGCTTTTAAAGCCAACTTCTCTGGAAAGACTTACCAGCCTTCTATAGAGTTTTTCTTTGTTTGTTTGTTTTTGCTTTTCTGAGGACTTCCTTAGCACTTGGGAAATTATCCTGTTATAGAGCACCTGACTGACTTGAACTACGCATTTCTATATATGTCTTCTCCAGGGTGTAAGCTTTTGGTCAGAGATTATGGAGTTTATTCTTCATTTTCTCCTCCGCAAACAGGTAGTGAACGTTCTACACAAATGCTCTTTGAGTAAACTCACTTTTGGATGTTGTATGGGGAACCGGGAGTGGAAGAGGGAGTTCACAGATATTTGGGGCTCCCAGGAGGAGAATAATACCACAGACTTAGAAACAGAGGGCTTGCTTTTGAGGCTGACTTTCACTTTTTCTGTGAGTCCTATGGACAGTATTTAATTGCCTCTGTCTTTGTTCCCCTGTAAAGGAAAAACTAGTTTAATGCCAATTTATTTGGTTGGTTGGAAATAAAAACTTCTGATTCCTGTGTTTTTATAACACAATCTAATTGTGGCGCTGGCACCTAAAGTATTTTTTTGTATTATATTAAAATCAAGTGTTTTTTTGATATGTTGGGTAAAGTCCATTTCGTTTGAAATTCCAGCCGTTTCAAAAGCTGTGATGTCCAAATGAGATTGGAGCACTAGGAAGACAGGGGGGAAGAGTCATTCTGTTACCTGGTTTTGTCCCCTGCCTGCTGACCTGAGCAGAGGCCATCAGGGTGCACTTTTGTGTAAGTGCATATGTATTGTGTATGTAACTGCATATGTTTTATGTAACTGCATATGTATTGTGGCTGCAGGGTAGATATTGATGGGAAATACTACATACTGACCAATACCTGAGTGTTGGAAAGGAATGGAAGTGGAGAAATGAGATGAAGGAATAGGAAAGATGGGAGAAATCAGAAGTAGCAGTTTGCAATTAAGAGCAGTTAAAATGTAAAGATGAGATTGATGCAATAATTCAATTCATTCAGAACTTTTAAAACTATTGATTCAATAGCTCAGACAGGATGATGAAACCCACCTACAGACACAGACACACACACACCCACACCCATCCCAACCTAGGTTCATGCTTGCCTCACCCTGAGTCCAAAGCTCTTAGGTTGGATCAAATCCAAATTTATTTGTGTCTTTGTCTTACCCAGTTTACCTAATTCTCTCCATCTTTGAGTTTCTTTGGTGCCACCTTCTGGTGGGCCCACTTCTATGAAGTTTGAATATTCCTTCCTGCTTCCCAGTCACTGAAATATCCTTAAGCGTGAGATGAGGTTGTAGAGGGCCTGGGACTTGCGTCCGCAGCCTCCTCTGCCTTCTAACATCTGCAGGCCCTCGGATAAGCTCTGGAGAGGCCTTATGAGGTGAGGATAGTGAGGACCTGGAACATTTTGTTCTGTAATAATTTATTTAGAGTACTGTGGTGCACACTATGCCATGATTGTATTTTCTTGATTGACATTTATTTTACTTATTTTGTTTTCTTTTTTTTTTTTTGAACCCTAACCATAACCCTAACCCTACTTTTTTTTTTTTTTTCTGAACAGCACTAACATTTATTTTAAACTTTAAAGAATGTGTGCTGCTTTAGGCTGTTGTTCTATATTTAGAATGTTGCTTTTGCAATTTTAAAAACTATAAACTTACTCTTTTGTTTAAGTAATAATACACACTCCCCTGTTTAAAAATATCTTAGGAGGAGGGCCGGGCGCGGTGGCTCAAGCCTGTAATCCCAGCACTTTGGGAGGCCGAGGCGGGTGGATCACAAGGTCAAGAGATCGAGACCATCCTGGTCAACATGGTGAAACCCCATCTCTACTAAAAATACAAAAAAATTAGCTGGGCATGGTGGCACATGCCTGTAATCCCAGCTAGTCAGGAGGCTGAGGCAGGAGAATTGCCTGAACCCAGGAGGCGGAGGCTGTGTTGAGCCGAGATCCTGCCATGCACTCCAGCCTGGGTAACAAGCAAAACTCCGTCTCAAAAAAAAAAAAAAAAAAAAAAAAAAAAAAAGTCTTAGGAGGAAGCCTTAAGCAAGACATCCAACAGTGAAGATGCTTTAATATAGCTGTTTCCCACTTCCCTGTCTCAGCCACTCAATTCCCCTTTCCTCTCTTGCCCTAAGAGACCCACCCAGAAGACCTGTCCGAGACCCCCACTAAGGGGATACAGTTTCAAAGCTGCTGTACTAGGCACTTTGTAGGCCACTGGGAAACTGGATGATGCTCTATATGTTTATAGAAATGAACACATGCACGGTGATTTATATCTCTAGGTAGAGTTTCCAGGACTTTTCATTTTGCTCATTTGCTAATTTTCCAAACTAGAGCATATTTTTCTTGTTTTACTTTACATTTTTTTTCAGTTAAAATTATACATGTTTATGAAAAAAAGGATAATAGAAAAAATAGCTTGTAGGATCGTGACGTTATGGATGATGGTTTGTCCTTTTATCTTCTCAAATGCTCTCAGTTGTAAGAGCAAAAAGGCTCAGAGAAATTGAGATGAGTTGTTGAACTGTAATATTTTATGAAATAATAGCCTAAGTTTTTATAAGGTTTAATAGAAATAATGTAGAATTTATAAAAATGTACTAATATTATAATAATTAATAGTAAGCTATAGTAACTTTTTAGCACTTGAAGCAAGGTGCCTGACTGGGTTGGGCTCCTACCTTCCACAGAACTGGTGGATAGGGATACTGTCTTTCTTGATGATTACATTTCAAAGGGATGGCTTCCCGGTCTTTGACAAAGACTGTCCGGGGATGTAAAACTATCAAGAAGCTTTTAAAAAGATTTACATCTCATCTAAATAAAATGCTTTAAGAAAAAAGAAGAAAGGCCTAAGAGGCAGGAGGAAGCCTGTTTAGTTTGTTTATTTAGTCAAGTTTAGCTTGTCTAAAGTTTATTCAAGCTGCGGGGAGTGTTAAGACCCTCTTAGCCAGGTTGGATCCAAAAATCAATGCATCTGATTAAAAGTGCTCACCCAGTGACAAGACTAGGGCTTCATATTTTACATCCATGCCTATGGGCTTTCTTTGTAACTCCGTAATCCAGTTTCAGCAACTCTTGGGGAAAATGCAGCATCTTTTCGGAGTCATCTTGAAAAGCATTTTTTTTTTTTTTTTTTTTTTTGGTCTTTCCAGTAGCCCCATATTTTAGGTCTGCCTATCTCAAATTTGGTAAAATGTATCTAGCTGTTTTCATGGGCCATGATGACAGAAATACAGTTTTTATTTATGAAGAATTGCATTTATAAGTTTTAGAACATTCTTTATAGCTTATGTTGGAGATATTAAACTGAAAGATAATTAGGAGCAATAGGAAGATTTTGTGTAATGATTAAGAATTCAGGCTCTGGAAACAACCTGTGGGTTCCAGGTGTTTATGGCTACCTGAGGGTTCTGGAATGAGTTACTAAACCTCACTCAGTCTCCTCATCTCTAAAGTGGGGAGTAACTATGTGTTACTGACCTCAATGTGTTATTGGGTGATAATGGAAAGTGCTGAAAACAGTGCCAGGCACCAAGATCTTTTTTTTCTTTTTCTTTTTCTTTCTTTCTTTCTTTCTTTTTTTTTTTTTTTTTTTTTGAGATGAAGTCTCACTCTGTTGCCCAGACTGAAGTGCAGTGGTGCCATCTTGGCTCTCTGCAGCTTCCACCTCCTGGGGCTGAAGTGATTCTCCTACCTCAGACTCCCAAGGAGCTGGGATTACAGGTGCCTGCCACTATGCCTGGATAAATTTTGCATATTTAGTAGAGATGGGGTTTCACCATATCGGCCAGGCTGGTCTCGAACTGCTGACGTCAAGTGATCAGCCCACCTTGGCCTCCCAAAGTTCTAGGATTACGTGTGTGAGCCACTGTGCCTGGCCACACCAAGATGCTGCTACACCAAGGGAGGAAGCAGTCAGGTCTGGTAGGGTGTCTGTGCTCCTGTTGCTAAAAGGGGTACCTACCAGTCACGGGCCCTGAGATTGGTTATTTTGTGAATAAACCAGTGCTTTGTTTCCTATTGGTGTGGTAACACTTTGCCACAAATGCAATAGCTGAACACAACCCACATTTATTATCTTAGAGCTCTGCAAGTCCTAAGTCCAAAATGGTACAGCAGAGCAATGTTATTTTCTGGAGTCTTCAGGAGAGAATCTGTTTCTTTGCCTTTTCTGGCTTCTCGAGGAGTTCGCATTCCTTCGTTGGTGGCTCCCATCCCTCTGACCTCTGCTTCCATCCTCATGCCTCTGTCTCTGACTCTGACCCTCTTGCCTCTCTCTTATAAAGGACCCTTGGGATTCCATTAAGTCCACTGAGATAACTCGGGATAATCTCACATTTCAAAATACTTAATTGAGTACCATTTGCAAAGTCCTTATTGCTAGGGAAGATCATGTAGTCGCAGGTTTTGGGAATTAGGAGTGAAAGCCTCTGGAGGGGGGTTATTCCACCTGCCATCTCGGCATCCACTGACTGTGGGAAGAATGACCACATGGCTACAGGAGGGCTTGGCTGATGTGCTTCTGTGCTGTGCGTTTGATGCAGATCTTCCCTGATGGATGACCTCTGTGAAGCAAATGGCACTTTTGCCATCAACTTATTTAAAATACTGGGGGAAGAAGACAGCTCAAGAAATGTATTCCTCTCTCCCATGAGCATTTCCTCTACCTTGGCCATGGTCTTCATGGGGGCAAAGGGAAGCACCGCAGTCCAGATGTCCCAGGTATGTGTGCTTGCTGCAAAGGAGGAGAATGGTGTGTTTCCCTTGTTCTTCCATAGAGCGGTCGCTCTGTATTTTTGCTCCAGCTGATGAAAGCATGTGGAACTGGAGGTGGAAGGAGAAGCAGCTTGGCAGTGGAGAAGAGCAGAAATGGGTAGAAAGGTGAAATGTGTTGGGAAGGTCACCTCCTCTGATGTTTATGGGAGAAATCAAGTCATAGATATTTCATCTAGATCAAATCATCAATACAGTCTGGCAAATTCACATTTTTTATAAGTAAGATAAACTATAATTCTGTCCCACAAAAAGGCAAAATATTCCAAACCTGTTACGTTTTAAACTTTTGCTAACATTCTATTTTAAATAGACGTACAGCTGCATAGATTAACTTTTTGTTAAGTGGGTTATTTTTAGTGCATGATTATGCATGCTGGAAAAGGAATGTAACACAAATGTGGACTTATACCTTCTGGAGTGGTTTAGATGATGTATAATCTGTTTGGTCCAAAATGGTGATGTATCACCTTATCTGCAAACAAGGAAGGGGATAATCCTTAAGGAGCAGTTCTCTGACCATTGGTGAAAATGTCCCAGAAAATTGCTAAATGGATATCACTTTGCCAGCAGTATCAGGGGTGTATGGATAATCTCCTAAAATGCACTCGGACCCCGGTTGACATCCTCTTGTGGTTGTTTCTTTCAGCTGATTGGAAAAGTGAGGCTTTGGACTGGGGTTGATTGGGAGATACAGGAACAACCTTAATATCACTCTGACTTGACATTTAATTTATAATATGGGCTGGATAACTTCTCTAAAATTGCAGATGAAACATTTTTGATTTTATTTCTACTCTTGTTTGTATTCCCCAAGTCATAATTCATCCCAGTTACTTACTTTTTTCTGTTCTGCCTTTCCCCTGATGTATTGGACACTGCCTTGTTGGCATGAAAGATTTTGCTAGACTGGAGGTTCTCACCTGGAGGGTGGGAGGTGGGGGTCGGTGGGTGAATTTTTCCTTCCTGGGGACCCTTGCCAACACCTGGAGTTTTAGATCCCATAACTGAGAGGTGCTACTGACATCTAGTGGATAGAAGCCAGAAATGCTACAAATATCCTGCAATGCTTATATGAGACAAGGAAGTGTCCTGGCCTCAAATGTGAATGCTGCATTCCCATGTTGAGAAACCCTGTACTAGACAATTAGGCCGAACCTTTTTAAAATAGGATCCTGTGTGATTTTTTTTTAAGTACAGAGATTTGTTTGGAGATAGCTCTTTGGGAGAGTATAACGGCAGTATTACAAGTCAGTGTTGGTTTCTATTCCCAGGCACTTTGTTTATACGAACATGGAGATATTCACCAAGGTTTCCAGTCACTTCTCCGTGAAGTTAACAGAACCCGCACTCAGTACTTGCTTAGAACTGCCAACAGACTCTTTGGAGAAAAGACATGTGATTTCCTTCCAGTAAGTAGTACTCATATATTGATGAAAAAGAAACAGAAAATAAGTCAGACCACAGAAGAGCAGAGAATAAAGTACAACCATGCTGACTTAAAATATGCTTGAAATGGCTATGTGTGGTCACTCACGCCTGTAATCCCAGCACTTTGGGAGGCTGAGGCAGGCAGATCACCTGAGGTTAGGAGTTCAAGACCAGCCTGGCCAATATGGCAAAACCCCATCTCTACTAAAAGCACTCCAGCCTGGGTGAAAAGAGCGAGACTCCATTTCCAGGAAAAAATAAAGTGCTTGGAATTACACTTCTACAATTATGATTTTAGATTTTTTTTGAGATGGAGTCTAGCTCTGTTGCCCAGGCTGGAGTGCAGTGGCACCATCTCAGCTTACTGCAATCTCTGCGTCCCAGATTCAAGCAATTCTCCTGCCTCAGCCTCCCGAGTAGCTGCAATTACAGGTGCCTGTCACCATGCCCGGCTAATTTTCATATTTCTAGTAGAGATGGGGTTTCACTGTGTTGGCCAGGCTGGTCTCGAAATCCTGACCTCATGATCTGCCCACTTGGCCCCCAAAGTGTTGGAATTACAGGCATGAGTCATGGTGCCCAGCCTATAATTTTAGATTTTATGATGGCTTCTGACTTACGTCCTTTGTAAATTGTTTTTGTTACACCTGTCCCTGTTATCAATGCCAATATGTCCATTCTTCTGCACCCAGCCCTGCTTCTTCCCCTTAATTACTTATCCCTGAGTGATGACATCATTCCCCACACTGAACAGAGCACCTCTGCAGCCCCACATCTGGCTATTGGGTTGCTTCCTGCTGAGACAGCCTCTCAGGTTCTCTTAAAGTTGCCTCCCTTTTCTGAATTGCATCTACAACTAACACAATCATCTTTCTAAAATGAAAATCTGTTCATAAAACTGAGGTTTTAAATCTAGGTAGTTTCTGTTTACTTTGGCATATGGTTCCAAGGTTTCCTAGTCCAGCCTGTCATAACATAATCAGTGAGGTCCCAAAATTATGCCACATAATATTCAGGGTGATGCTGTCATGTGAGGTGAATTATCTGGGTTTTAATATATTGGGTACAGGCCTTTTCTAATTGGACACCAACTTACATTTCAAGGCTCTTCTCCCGCCACTGTTTTCCTGAATTCCCTCCCTGATACACACAAGCACACATACACGTGTGCACATATGCACACATACATGCAATTCACATACATGCATGTGCACAAGCACTCAGATGTACACATGTGCACCCATGCACACGCATGTATGAATCCAGTTGCATACACACTATGATCCAGGCCTATCACACTCCATTCCCTTGGGACCTTCCTTGCTCTGTATTCTTCCAACCAACCATATGACCCAGATCTAAAATGCTGTTTCCTTCTGTTCAACATCATTTCTTAACAATCTGGTTCCCTTATAAAGCCCCTCATTCAGCCAAAATCACAGTGCTGTAGTTGGTGCTGGTGATGCAAAATGAGTAAAAGCATGCTAGATTGCCTAATGAAGGAAACAATATTGAAGTCAGTGCAGAGTGTTTGACAGGGATGCTCTTGGGCTGCTCTGTGGAGAGTGGCTGCTCATGATGTCCTGTAAGTGTCTGGGTGTCTCACCTGCCTCTCATCAGGCTGTGGACCTCCTCAAGCCAAGCACCTTGCCCAGTACCAGGGAGGAACAGGTGACCCATACTTTTTTGTTAATTGCGTGCATGCACCTTAAAGTGCAGTGTGACCTGTCCAAACATTTATGGTAGAAACGCAGTAAGAGAAAACAAAATACTTTTGCATTTGTGGGAAGCTTTACCCAATGAGACCAAACTCAGTGTTCTGTGTTTGTAGGACTTTAAGGAATCCTGTCAGAAGTTCTATCAGGCAGAGCTGGAGGAGCTGTCCTTTGCTGAAGACACTGAAGAGTGCAGGAAACATATAAATGACTGGGTGGCGGAAAAGACTGAAGGTGAGAGAGTTTCATTTCTGTGGATCTAACTGCTATGCAGCGAGGCTGAGAGTGGCGGGGACGGGACCTCCAGTGTCGCCACTGTGACCTGCTTATCACAGGCCTGTTTGTGTATGTTGGCTGAGTTTGCAGGCCAACGGTGCAATTCTGTCATTTCTTATCAGATCACAAATTACTGATTTCTAAAACTAATGTTGAATGTCAGACCTCCTCCCCTATGGACCATGCTGGAAAATCCCTGGAAAATGGTTCCTCCTTGGAATCTTCTGTCTGAGAGGGCTTTCTGTGCTTAGAGGTGGAATGGCATTCAGTTAAGTTGCAGCCTAGAGAGGACAACATTTCGTACTATCATGTTATCTCTCCGTGGCAATGGAGACAGCTCAGTAGTTTGATCTGCAGCCTTCTCCCTCCTTTTTAACTACATTTGCTCTCAGAGTGTGGCCTTTTCTGAATTTGCTCCCAGTTCTAGAGGTGCAGCTAACACGGAGCCTGCAGTGTGCCCTGCCCAGACCACACTCCATCCCACCAGAAATATTTCTGCCAGTTCTTGACTTCAGTAAGAAAAGGGAGTGTACGGTGGGGGGACACATACTTTAAAGCATCCTAAATACCTAACAAGTAATTTCAATACTTGTAAACAGTGGAGGAATTAAATCACTTATTTAAAGTGACAACCTGGCAGTTATTACTGCATCCATTCCATCCCTATGGTACAACCGCTGTGTGTGTAGCAGAAGTAATACCCGTGATTCTACTGAAAGCCAATAAAATAATTACCATGGGAAGGGAAGAACCTTGGGTGTTTTCATACGTCATCTGTCCAGTGGTCTCTCCAGTTGTTACAGCAGTACTGACACCCGAGGAACCCAGAAGCTTCTCCACACCTTCCCCTTCGCTTCCCTGTACCTGTCACATCTCTTCCAGGGCTGCTTATGCCCTTCCTTCCCTTAGGCTGACTGCCCACATTTCCCCAAGAATATTAGAGCTGGAGGGGAGCTTGGAGATGACCTTGTTACCCTTTCATTGGACAACTCAACTTGGGCCCCTCTATTCCATGCCCCTAATTCCTTTGCCCCATTCACTCCTTTCAGAGGCTGCCTTTTCCCGCTGGCAGGTCTGTGTTCCCTCATCCTTTGGAAGCCTTTCTTTGTCTGATGAAGCTTGAATATATGCATAGAGCAATGATCCTCAACCAGAAGTGGTTTTGCCCTCCAGGTGCCATTGGATAATGGCTGAAGACAGTCTTCTTGTCAAATTGGAAGAAATTGTGCTGGCTGAACATCCCACAATGCACAAGACAGGTCCCATAACAAAGAATTATCTGGCTTAAAATGACAGTAGTGGTGAAGCTTAGAGATGATAGTGCCAAGGTTGACTGTCCCATAGACAGAATCCAGACTCAGGTGATGTTCTCAGTTCAGCCACTTGTTACCTGTGTGCACTAGGCAAAAAATCTGGCAAATGCTCTGATTCTGAATTTCTGCATCATAAATTGAAAGCAAAAGGATAGTTGCCCTACCTACTTCAAGATTTTTTTCTTAAGCATAAACAATACACTGTGTGTGACACACTGCTAAACACCATCACCCAATTCATCAGGTGGCAAGAAAGACAGAACTCCAGCCTGACTCTCAACCAAGCCTCTGCCTTATGTTTCAAAGAGATTTTTTAAAAATAATGTTTATTTCTCCCTGCCCCCAATTGCAATAACCTCTCATATTCTTTATAGGTAAGATTTCAGAGGTACTGGATGTTGGGACAGTTGGTCCCCTGACAAAGCTGGTCCTTGTGAATGCCATCTATTTCAAAGGAAAGTGGAATGAACAATTTGACAGAAAGTACACAAGGGGAATGCTCTTTAAAACCAGTAAGGTAGGGAAGGATTGTTTAGCTATACTGCTGCTTTCCTAAAGTAGTATCGCAGGAAATACTCTCTCAAAAAGTGAATAATTTATTTGAAATGATCTTAATTTTTAATCTATTCTATTCTATTATTTTATTTTATTTGAGACAGAGTCTTGTTTGGGCACCGAGGCTGGAGTGCAGTGGTGAAATCTCAGCTCACTGCAGCCTCAACCTCCTGGGCTCAAGTGATCCCCCAACCTTAGCCTCCGAAGTAGCTGGGACTACAGGTGCACACCACCAGGCCTGGCTAATTTTTGTATATTTTGTGGAGACAAGGTTTTGTCATATTGCCCAGGTTGGTCTCGAACTCCTGGTCTCAAGTGATACACCCACCTCATCTTCCCAAAGTCCTGGGATTACAGGCATGAGCCACCATGCCTGTCTTTTTTTTTTCTGAACAAATTCAATGCCTCTTGTATATCCTTAATAGCAGAAGGAGGAGAGAAACAAAAATAATTTTTCAATTGACAGTTTTGTTTTTCCATCTTTGATCAAATCTCCTTTCTATCTCTGGTCATATGATTTGGATTGGAGGAAAATTTCTAAGCCTTGGAATTATGTTTGCATGATGCTATTTACTGACTATATTTACTTAGACACTTTTTTGCAATATCAGTGGCAACTATGCCTATTTATTGCCTTAAAATTCAAAGTTATACAATCTTGAACACAAGAAAAAGATGTTAGCAGATGTAAAGCCTAACTTTAAAAACATCTTTCTGCATTCCCTTTTGAATATGAAAATGGCTGGTATCAATAGTTCTTAGCTTGGGATTTGACATCCGTCAACTTGATAATTGCATTTTGCACAAAGATATGAAAGTTAAGAATATATTTGATGCATGCTTTAAAAACAGCAGACTTTACACATCTCGTCAAGGTCCCCTTCCCAAGAAAATCAAGGCCATAAGACCAGTTCTACGACTGGGCAACTTTTCAGAGTTTGGACTATACATCTTTTCTAACCAGATCCTTCAGCCCAAGGGCCTGAACACTAGTTAATGCTCCTTGTAACTTAGATAAATGATTTTTAGTTAGAAACTTCCATGGGAAGGCTTCTCTATGAATGTTCTCTAAAAAGCAAACACAACGTCTACTAAGAATATTGTAGATTTTTATGTCCTTCTCCATTTACCAAACTATTTCTTTCTCACCTGGTAATATTTGATCTGCTGGAACCATAGCTTGTTCTATATTCAATACCAAGATGTACTAATGAAGATTTTACATCCATCAGCATAAATGTGCAGAGACAGTAATTATACACACCTAGAGTTTCTGTGAGTTAGACATATCCTGTTTTTAGTAAATTATGCCCATTTTTCAGTAATCTAATTTTAATTGCCTGTTTCTATTAGGAAAAAAAGACAGTGCAGATGATGTTTAAGGAAGCTAAATTTAAAATGGGGTATGTGGATGAGGTGCACACCCAGGTCCTGGAGCTGCCCTATATGGAAAAGGAGCTGAGCATGGTCATTCTGCTTCCCGATGACAACACAGACCTCACCGTGGTAAGCTCTGGGCAATGAGTCTGAGTTTCTATGGAATCCAGCTGAGCTCATTTCTTTACATCCGTCTATGACTGGCATTTGAGGAGTTTCCAATGGGGGTTATTACAAGTAGTGCTGCGTGAACATCATTGCATGTCTTTTGTTGAACATGTTCATGTATTTCTGTTGAGTGTATACGTATATGAGTGGACAAGTTTTGATGAAGCTAAGAAGAGAGAGTTCCAAATATATTATTATTTGGAGCATTATTCTTTATTGTGCATGGAAGGTCTATTTGACAGCCCAGTGATTATCACACAGAAGTCTTAGAAGAAGAGTAGGGATCAATCTGGGCAGTGATTCTCAAACATTAATGCAGCTATGATTCTAGTGATCTTGTTAAAGTGCAGATTTTGATTCAATAGAGTGTGGCCTGAGATCTTGCATTTATAGCAAGATGGCAAGTGATACAGATGCTTAGAACCGCACTATGAATAGCAAAGGTCTAAAGTACAGGTGGGAAATTTACCTTATACAAGAGGAGAGAAAAGTCTTACTATGACAGAAAAGGAACAGAGTCCAGGAAGGGGGAAAGTAAACTTGCAAGGTAGGAGGTGTAAGACCAATAGTTCACTAGTAACCCAGCTCTGGGAGGTGGGAGAAGCCTCCATTTGTAAAGTTTGCTGATTCTCATGACGTGGTAAATACTCCCACCATGGCTGACTTTAGGCTACCAAGGGTTTAACAATTGATACAAGCCAGTTCTGGCACACCAATGCAAAGGATGTTGAGGATGGGCTGCTTGATTTCTCTGGCTTCTTTTTGGAATCAGAAAGCTACTGCCCTAAGTCAGGGATGACATCTGCCATCCCTTATGAGAAGATTAGGAGAGTCAAAATCAAAACAATGCTCACTGGAGAGGAGCACTCACCTGGACTCCAGTTGGCAAAGGGAAGGGAAGAAGCAAGTGGAAGGCCCTTCTCCGTTTTTTCTTTCTACCTTATTGATAAATAGAATGAGTGATGGATTTGAAGAATTTGGAGCTAACTCAAGGACAGGCAGAGGATAGACAAGGACTCCAGATGAAGTCTTGTTAATTCCCCACTTCTCCCCTCGTGCTGCTTCCTTCTCATGCCTCCCTTCATCTTCAGATGAAACCCGATTCCCTCTCTTTTACTGTGAAAGAGTTGCCCTCTGATTTAACACTGAATAGCCCCTCCTTAGACTCGGAAGCAGAGTTCTAAGCCAAGCTTTTTGTCTTTTGTCAGTCTCTCCCACTCATAGTAATGTGTATTGCATGAAAATTGGTATAATGATTTGCTTAGAATGTTCTAAACTGTTAAAAATTATTTTTTTAACATTTGAAAGGAGTTAGGTACAAATTGTTTTTATTAAAAATTTCTGCCTGTCTCAGGTGTTTTACCAGCCCTTTTACTTTTGTCTCCGTAAGACTTGGAGAATACGAGAGTTTGGGAGAAAATCTTGGTGTGTTTATAAAAGAAAATATCTGTAGATTATCTTGGACCAGAACCTACCATCTGATTGCATGTCATTGGCGGAGGGGTAATAAGTGAATGTGTGGGTACCAGGCTATTGTCATCTAAATTTAAGGTTTGACTCTTTGTTATTCTAGGTGGAAAAAACACTTACATATGAGAAATTCAAAGCTTGGACAAATCCAGAAAAGTTGACAGAAAGTAAGGTTCAAGTTTTCCTTCCCAGGTTAAAGCTGGAGGAGAGTTATGACTTGGAGCCTTTCCTTCGAAGGTTAGGCATGATCGATGCTTTTGATGAAGCCAAGGCAGACTTTTCTGGAATGTCAACTAAGAAAAATGTGCCTGTGTCCAGGGTTGCCCACAAGTGCTTTGTGGAGGTCAACGAGGAAGGCACAGAGGCTGCCGCAGCCACGGCTGTGGTCAGGAATTCCAGGTGCAGCAGGACAGAGCCGAGATTCTGTGCAGACCACCCTTTCCTTTTCTTCATCACGCACCACAAAACCAGCTGCATCTTGTTCTGCGGCAGGTTCTCTTCTCCTTAAAGAGGTGCAATTGCTGTACAGTTGCCTTCTGCCTACCTTGCCTTAATTAACATTCCATGTGACCCAGTCGGTGCAGTGACTTCAATGCCAAAATAAAGCATGTGTCCCCGGATAGTGTGTGAATGTCTCTGCCGAAGGTTCCAGGGCCACTGAGAATCACTGAGGCCTTATATGCACGACACCTGAGGCTGTAAAGGCTATGCTGGTTATGGAGTGTTTGGAGGGCCTGCCGTTGCCTCTGCCTTCACCTAAGTCTGTGCCCATTGCTTCAGGTGATCTTAAGGAGCATCTCAAGGCTCCAGAAGCCAGCCGTCTTTGTGTGCTTCCATCTGCCCAGCTCTGCCCACCACCACTGCCAGGCTCAACAGGGGATACCAGTGCCCAGGCGACACTGCACACAAGGCCAAGGGCAAACCCTACAGAGTGAAGCGGCAGCCTCTCTGTGTCTCATGCGCAGGTGTCCACAGACAGCCCTGCATGCCCCCTGTCTCACACAGTCCCTAATGAAAACAGCTCCCTCTCATCATAAGTCTCAGATACAAGTGCAGGGACTCAGCATTGTGCTTCAGGACTGAGCTAGGAGACAAATCTCTGAAACCTGCTGGGCCGTCTTTGCCATTCCTTTTCCCTCTTAAACACACAAAATGCCACAGGAACTTACACACCACACCACTGAGTCCTCTCACCAATCATATATGCTCAGACACAGCTCAGACCTTTATTTTAAAAAGAGTATCCGTACATTAACTTTCTTCTAACTAAAAATAAAATTGTGTCATGGCAGCAATTTGGAAACTACAGCATTGTCCAAAAAAATTTAAGTCACCCACAGTTCCAACACACAGCAATCACTGCTGTTAATAGCAATATACATCATTCCCTATTATATGTATGCAAATAAAAATTTATAAGCATTTTAGTACAAGTTAATCATATCCTTCAGTAGCTTATTTCTCCCCTTACTTATGAAAAACCTCCCTTAAGATCTTTCCAGGACATCAATTTGATGTGCATAGTATTCCACCGTATGGCTGGATTTCTAGAATTGAATCTAATTTTAGACTCAATTTTGAGTAATTAAATTATTTCTATTAATAAATAATGGATTTATTAATATAACAAATATAAATAATAGATTATTAATAATAAATATAGGCCAGGTGCAGTGGTTCACATCTGTAATCCCAGCACTTTGGGAGGCTGAGGCGAGTGGATTACAAGGTCAGGAGATTGAGACCATCCTGGCCAACATGGTGAACCCCCATCTCTAGTAAAATACAAAACATTAGCTGGGTGTGGTGAGGCATGCCTGTAATTACAGCTACTCGGGAGGCTGAAGCAGGGGAATCGCTTGATCCTGGGAGGTGGAGATTGCAGTGAGCCGAGATCCTGCCACTGCACTCCAGCCTGGCAGCACAGTGAGACTCCCTCTAATAATAATAATAATAATAATAATAATAATAATATGTATTACACTATTTTGGATATACTAAATATTTGTTCACATCCTAAATATATTTTTTAAAATTCCTAAGAATAGTACTGTCAAGATAAAAGTTGAGCACATTTTGAGACTTCTTCCAAATTGGTCCCTAGAAAGTTACACTGATTTATACTCTCACTTATGTCACCATTTTTAACACCATTAACTGCTGTCTGCCTTATTACTTTTTTAATGAGTTGGACTAAACAGTGGTTACTCCTGACTCTGTTTTTGATTGACAGTTAGCAGTTACGTGAACCATTCATTTTTACAATTACAATTCCTACTTAAATTTGACCAAGCTAGAATATATTGTGTTAGGCCACATTCATTCCAGGGGTCATGTTTTCCAAAGCAGGTTTGGGCAAAAATTAATCCACAGGACTGAAAGGTATACATCTATGAGTTTTGTTCCCATTTCCACCTCTAATTTGAAAAATACTTTATACTTTTATGCCATACAATCAACACAGAATACAATTCACATGTTTAACCTGTACAATAAGTTCTGACATGTTTTCCATGAAACAAACCATCACTGTACTCAAGATAATGAACCCATCTGTCACACTCCCAAATTCCTTCTTGAATCTTTGTAAATTCCCTCTCTTCCTTCTCCCTCTCTCTGTCCTATCCCAACCACTACCCTGCTCAGGCAACTACCAGTCTTCCTCTGTCACTATAATTTGCATTTTAAAAGAAATGTACATAGCCAGAACCACAAATAATCTATGCTTTGTAGTACGACTCCTAACACTCAGTACAATTATTTTGAGATTTGTTTATGTTGTTGTATATATCAATAGTTCATTCCTTTTATTGGTAAGTACCATTTCTTTGTATAGGTAAACCATGATTTATTTATCCATTTACCTGTTGATGAACATTTAGATTGTTACCAAAATTTTGGCTATTGAAAATAAAGTTTTTATGAACATTTATGTATACATCTTTTATGGACGTATGTCTTCATTTCTTTTATATATGGATATATAGAAGTAGAATGGCTGGATCATATGGAAGTTGTAAGTTTAACTTTTTAAGGATCTGCCAAATTGCCTTCCCCAAGTGGTTGTATTATTTCACATTCCCAGTAGAGCCTAGGAAAGTTCTAGTTGTTCTGCCTCCTCACCAGTATTTGGTACTCCCAGTGTTGTTATTTTCAGTGTGCACTGGCATTTCCCTAATGCCTAATTATGTTCAGCATTTTAAAAAATGTGCTTATTTGCCATTCATATATTTTCTTTGATGAAATGATGAAATGTCTTATTGATATTTTATTGCTGCTTGCTTTCTTTTCTTTTTTTTTTTTTGAGACAGCGTCTCCCTCTGTCACCCAGGCTGGAGTGCAGTGGCACAATTTTGGCTCACTGCAACCTCCGCCTCTTGGATTCAAGCAATTCTTATGCCTCAGCCTCCCAAGTAGCTGGGATTACAGGCACCTACCACCACGCCTGGTTAATTTTTGTGTTTTTAGTAGAGATAGGGTTTCACCATGTTGGCCAGGCTGGTTTTAACTCCTGACCTCAGGTGATCTGCCTGCCTCCGCCTCCCAAAGTACTGGGATCACAGGCATAAGCCACCGCACCTGGCCTTTGGTTTTCTAATTGTATTTTGAGAAATCTCATGTTATGATTTCCAAATCTTTTATCATATATGTGATTTGCAAACATTTTTCTCCCAGCTCATGGCTTCAGTTTTCATTTTTATAACAGTACCTTTAAAAAGCAGAAGTTCTTAATTTTGATGAAGTCCATTTTATCATTGTTTCTTTGTTTGTGCTTAACGCGTTTGCTGTCATTGAAGGAATGCTTTGCCTGACCCGAGGTCACAAGCATTTCCTGTGTTTCTTCTAGAAGTGTTACAGGATTTGATTTTCCTTTTTGGCCTATGATCAATTTTGAGTACATGTTTTGCATGTGATGAAGATGCTAGCCATCTTTCACTGAATTGCCTTTGCATCTTTGTCAAAAATCGGTTGATCACGGAGGTGTGGTTCTATTTATGGATCCTGTTGGTTTCCATTGATCTGTCTATCTTGATGTCAGTTCCACATTGACTGAATTACTGTGGCTTTATAAGTTTTGAAAACACTTAAGTGACATAAGTCTTCCAACTTTATTTTTCAAAGTTGTTTTATTTGCTTTCAGTCCTCTATCTTTCCCTGTGAATTTTATGATTTGCTTGTTCACTTTTGCAAAGGTCTACTGCAATTTTCATTAGAATTGTGTGAACTCTAGACACCAGTTTGGAGAGAACAGACAGATTGAGTCTTCCAACCCATGAACCAGGCATGTTTCTCAATTTTGGGGGTTTTTATTAATTTATCTCAGCAACATTTTTGTAGTTTTTAGTATATAAGTCTGACACAATTTTGGTCAGATTTATCCCTAAGTTATCCTATTTTGTGCTATTTTAAATGATATTTCATTTTAATTTCAATTTCTGATTATTTGTCCCTAGTATACGGAAATATAATACAGGTTTTTGTTGTTGTTGTTGTTGTTTGTTTGTTTTTGTATCTCAACCTGATAGCTTGCAAACTTGCTAAAATAACTTAGTTCTAATAGCTGTGTTTCTAGTTTCATGTCTGCTAATAAAGACAAATTTTCTTCTTTCTTTCCCATTTAGATAACCTTTTTCTTTCCATGCCTTACTGTAGTGACTTGATTAGAAGTAGTGAAAACAGACATCCTTGTCCTGTTCTTGATCTTAGAGGAAAGCATGAAGGCTCCCATCACAAAACGTGGTATGAGCTATAGGCTTTTCATAGGTGTCCTTTAACAGGTGAAGAAGGTTTCTTTTATTCTTAGTTGTGTTTATAACAGGAATAGATGTTGGATTCTGTCAAATGCCTTTTTTGTATCTTTTAGATGATCATGTGTTTTTAATGTTGGGATTAATTTTTGCATGTTGAAACAATTTTGCATTACTTGGTGATGTAGTTCACATTTTGTCTAGTATCGGATGCAATTTGTTAAAATATTTTTAAAATCGCTCATCTCTGTTCATGAGAGACATTAGTTTGTAGTCTTCTTATTATGTAATAGCTTTGTCTCATTTTGGTTTTAGATTATTCTGATCTCAAAGAATGAGCTGAGAAACATACCTGCCTTTGCAGTTTTCTGGAATAGATATTGTATAATTGGTATTATTTCATCCTTTAATGTTTGGTGAAGCCATCTGAGACTAGAGTGGCTTTATAGTACAACACTAATTTCAGTAATAGATAGTGCAGTATTCAAATTACATATTTCTTCTTGAGTTAGCTTTGATAACTGGTGATTTACAAGGAATTTGTTCATTATCTAGTCATAAAATTTAGTGGTGTAAAGTGGTTTATAGTTTCTTATTTTTCTTTTAATAGCTATGAAATCTGTAGTGATACCATCTCTCTCATTCCCGATATTAGTAGCCTGTGCCTTTTTTTTTCTTTTATGATTGCTATGACTAGATGTTGATAAATTTTATTGCTCTTTCTCAGAACCAGCTTTTGATTTCATTGATTTTCACTATTGTTTTTCTGTCTGCAACATTGATTTCTCTTCCGATCTTTATTATTTCCTTTCTCTGATTACTTTAGGTTTAATATTTTCACCTTTAGAGTTTTTTAAAAGTTTTTTTTAAGGTGAAAACTGAGGTCATTGACTTAACACTTTTCTTGGTTTTTAATACGTGTATTTACCACCATAAAATTTTCCCTAAGTATTGATTTAGAAATCAAGAAATTTTGATATCCTTTGCATTTTTTATTCAGTTCCAAATACATTCTGATTTCCCTTTTGATTTCTTTTTTTGAATCATGAATTATTTGAAAGTGTAATTTTTAGTTAACAATTTTGACGATTTTCAAAGATCTTTGGAATTGACTTATAACTGAATCTCACCATAGTCAGATAACATTTTTAATGACTTGTATTCTTTTAAAATACTGAGATTAATTTTATGCCCCTAAATACAGTCTATCTCAGGAAATCTTCCATGATCCCTTGTAAAGAATGCGTACTCTGCTGATTTGGGGTGTCGTGTTCTGTAAATGTCAATTCCGTGAAGTTGGTTGATAGTGTTGTTTGGGTCTTCTATATAGTAACTGATGTTGTGTCTACTTGCTTTAGAAGTTGCTGAGACATGAATGTTGACATGTTTTACTACTACTGTTGAGAGGTCCAGTTCTAGGTCAAAAATCCCAAGTGTGATCCTACAGGCCTGACCACAGGCAACCACAAGGCAGGCTGCGGGGGGCGGGCCCGGGGAAGCTGCCCTCCCCACAGATTTGACGCACAGCCAGGCATTGCAGTTTCTGCTGGGAGCTGCAGTCGGGGACTCAGGCGCCTGAGCCAGGTCATGCTTTTACGCATCTCTGCATTCTGAGCTTGGACAGCTTCACTCGGAGCCCTCCTTATAAGCGGAGCAGAGGCCTTCACTGAGGCACCGTTCGGGAGCCTCTGAAGAGACTTTCTTACCAGGAGCCTTGAAGACACTTTCTTGCACTCAAACTTAGCACTCAGTACTTTCCCACTTCTAGATCTTCCTTCCCCCATCCCGTCCTCTCCTTCCCCCATCCCTGTTCCTCTTCTTGGCCCCTGAGTCCACAAAATGGCAGAAACCTTGGATTCGGGACTCCTAGGCAATGGGACAATTCTCCCTCCGCTGTTGCTGGTCATCTGACCTTTCCCGGTGTGGTTCCATGGCAAAAATAATGGCACCATGTCCTGTGTAGCCTCTTCTTACATTATCACAATAAGCAATAAAGGCTTGACTGTTACTTTCAGAGGAACTGGTTGTCCTAACTGAGCACCTTAACGCCTGGAAGGACATGCGTGCCCCCTTTCTCTCTCAGTTTGAAGAAGGAGCAGAGTGGTCAATTAAGCAAAATGCCTTTTTGGAAAAACAAAAAGCCTGAAAGTCCTTCAGGGCACTCCTGCAGGTGCTAGAGATTTATTTGCAAGAGTCTGGGGGTACTGGAGGGCACTTGCCAGCCATGTCGCCGGGCCTCTGGGAGGTGCCAGTGGACACAGGACCCTTAGTGTGTTAATGCCTTGTTTACAGAAACTTTTCGGTTCCGAGGACGATCATTGGTCTTCAGCTGGGTACTACTTGGGCTCCGACAGATCTGGCAGGTTTGGTACACTGTGACAAGACCCATGTCATTGAAAAACACGTCTGACCCCCCTTACAGAGGCCAGAGCAGCCCCGAAAGTCACCCTGCTGGTCCTCTGGGTCTACAATGATGGGTTGGGGGAAGCAGAGGATGAGACTGTTCACCAGACTCAGATTTCAGGGATTTTTATGCCACTATTGCTGGTTATCAAGCCCAAGTAAAGCTCAGTCTGTCCCAGACACAATCCAGCGATTTTAACAAATCCCTAAGGGGTGGAAAAAGTGGCTGCTTCCAAGAAAGCAATTGCAGAAGCAGTGTGACAATGATGACTATCAGGCGCCCTCTCCTGGAAGATCTAGGCAATGGCATTCCTAAAGAGCTCTCTGAGCCTGTTGATTCATTCCATAACGGGGGTCTCAAAAGAGGAGATTGAAGGGTTCCCTACCAAGATTCCAGGCCATGGGGAGCCCAGCAGGAAGCCCACGAGGGTCTGCATGGTGATAGCCTCTATGACTGATTCAAGCGTTATGCTTGTTACCATACCTCCCAGTGACTGGAGATGAGTTGAAGAGCCTCACCGTCCTCTCCCCAGACAGCTAGGCTTTTACAAATTAACAAGACTAGGGGTTAGGCTGAGGGCCCTCTGTCCCTAAGGATGACTGGAAGCCCTAGCCAATGTCAGAGTTCAGTGAGGAGGTGGGAGAAGATGTCCTTCTTAGGCATTTTGAATATCTGTGGACTGGTGCCTCTGATCCCCACAATCCCTGGTGCCAGGATGAAGGGGGAACAGATAATGTTCTCTGGTTTAGGGTCTGAGGCCACCACCACCTGCTCTGTCTCTGGGAAGGGACCTATGGGCCCTTAGAAGCCTTTATGTTACGGCCTTTATGTTAACACTGCATGTGTTCTTGGTATAGATGTATTGTCTGTATGTGCCCCCACTGGCCTTCACCTTCAATTCCTGATGGAAATTGCTGCTCTTAGAGTCACCTTAGTGGGACGTGGGAGAGGCTGTGAATGTACCCAACTACTGTCACCTAGGCCATTGTACCCCCACTTGCTTTAGGTAGGAAGAAAATAACTCCTGTCATTGTGTCACCAAAAAATCAGGGATTCCACCTAGGTCGTTCCGTCCACTGCCCAGAAAACCACTTACTGAGACCATGAGTACTACACAGACAGACGAAGGCCTTAATTGAACGCTGTAGCTGAGGAGATGGGAGGTCAGCCTCAAATAACAGGGAAGAAATGTAACCATGCATGAGAAAACAGGAATTAGGGAGAGGTAAGGAAGAGGAACTGGTCAACAGGAAGCAGGTGGTTGCTTAGGCCATCATGATGGGTGAGGCGTCTGGTGCCTCATTGTCCGTATGTGGAGACCTGGTGAGTTTCAGCTGCTTGATACTATCTGGGTGGACTAATGGTTGGCTTACTGAGAAAGGAACTCAGATCATGGTAATTTTCTTGAGTTTTAGGACTGGGAGGATTAATTTATATGCTTATTTGGAAGAAACCATAAATATTAGTTCAATGGGACAATTGGGCTGGTTTCAACTGCTGAGCTTGAGGCAACATTCCTCAGAAACTGTTCCTCATACAGTAGCTGTGTCTGGCCTGTGCACATGGCCGCAGGTACCTGGTGACCCTCTGTCTATTATAGATGGCTCAAGGCTGTGGTGCCACTCTTTGCATTGGCAGTACCTGACATTTTGATTCTTACAGAGGCTGCTGGAGGAAGCTTGGTATGAAACAGTTGATATCGTCAATGCCTTTTTCAGCAACCTCCTGCACGGAGAGGTCCAGGATCAACTTGCCTTTATGTGGAATGGGTTGCAATACACCTTCACAGTCCTTCCACAAAGTGACCTAAATTCCCCAAGTAGCTGCCATCAGTGAATGGGTCATGCTCTGGGGAGAGTTGCATGCCTGGAGGAAGCACTAGCCTTGCACTCTATTGATGACATACTCCTGGTGGACCCAGACAAACACATTGCCAAATAAGGACTAAGTGCTTGAG
Source organism: Saimiri boliviensis (assembly GCF_048565385.1). Classification (NCBI taxonomy): domain Eukaryota; kingdom Metazoa; phylum Chordata; class Mammalia; order Primates; family Cebidae; genus Saimiri; species Saimiri boliviensis. The sequence goes on along the minus strand of NC_133461.1, from coordinate 15,166,586 downwards.
GACTGATGGCTCTTAAGTAACAACCTGACTGCACCATTAACAGACAGGGAGCCCAAGTGAAATCCCTGGTTGTAATCTGGGCACGTGGCATGCCATCTCATTTAGAGATAACTGCCAAGATTTGGGCTGTCTCTGCCCCAGGAAATAAAAAGGATGCCTAGTAATTTGTGGACCTATTCATCTACTGTTGATGCCACATTCCCCTTGTAGGGATTTTGATGGGACCTACCTAAGAAGTTACTAGAAAAGGCTGCTATGTTTGAATGGGGTCCATTCAACAGGCTACCACAGCCATCCAAGCACCCTTCCCCTGGACCCCATGGATCCACATTTTCCAGTTGACTTACAGGTCTCAACATTTCAGTTCCTTTATTGTCGCTTATAGTAGAAAGATACATCAGGCACTTGCTGGGTTTTCAACTTAAAAGATCCTGGAGTCAGCAGAAAGCCACATACAATTTGAGAAACAATTATTGTCCTGTTGTTGGTCCTAGGTAGATATTCATGAGTACATGACCCAGATTCCAATCATGTTGTGAGTGAGCAGAGGAATCTCTAGGTGGGGGTGGCTCAGGAGTATTCTGTAGTGAATGAAAATGTTTTATTCAGAAGCAGGTAAAACCCAGCCCACGTGGGGCCTTCAACTCCATGGCAAGGACTCAGGGGTGACCTCCCTGTCCCAGGCATATCGTCCAGTGAGCCACTGCCTTCACTTGCCCAATGGGAACTCAGACACAAGGACCTTCTGGGCCACACATGAGCCTGGTTCACTGACGGTGTCTCCTGATTAACATTTATTATGCTGGAATAAGATGCAGCTGTCATCCAACCTGAGCTAGCTCTGTCCCTTGACAAGCTCAACATAAATGTGCAAAGCTTTATAAAGTATGGTTGGCTACTCAGGCTCCCTCAACAAAGGAGCCCTGCTATATTTTCACTGACTCACGGGCTGTAGCTAATGGTCTGAACATTTGATTGGGCTACTGGCAAAACTTGTGCTGACATATAAAACACATCCCTCTCTTGGGATGAGACATTTGGATAAGATTCAATTCTACTCCTAATACGCTCTTTGTTATCCTTGTGGGTGCTCACCAGAGAGCCCCTTATGCTGACAAAGGCAATGAGCCAGCCAAGGCAATGAGCAGACCGTGCATGTCAGCTAAACATGGAGAATGATTTATCATATGCCCCAGAGATAACCGATATTTAACTCATTGCCTCCTGGATCCAAGAGAGGAAGAGCCCTGGGAATCGAGATGCCATCCTGGTCTGGATCTGCACGTATGGACTCTTACCTTCAAAAGACGCCAGCACAACATTGAAGAGAATCCACCTGCCGGACCCTGACCAGAGCTAAACTTTCTGCTCAGGGACAGATCCTTCTTGTCAACAGGCCAGGATGTCCTTTGCAGGTTGATCACATTAAGCCCCTCATCCCATCCAGATGGTTCTACTGTATTCTAACTGCAGTTGATGAGTTCTCCGTATTTGGGCTAGCCATCCCCATACGTTCCACAGACTCGGGCAACACTTTTCAGCCTCTGCAAAACCGTGTTTGTTTCTTTCTCGGGCTTCCTGAATGCATTGCATCTAATAATGACCCAAACTATACATTTGCAGCCAAAACTCTACATGGGTCAAATCATGGGGCATGATGGACTCTCCATGCTCTGTATCATCTACATGCCACAGCAGTGATTGCATATTTTAACAGGAAAAGAACAGGTTGAAGTGGCTGATGGGAATGGACAATATAATCCTAGCCTGGACTACATGTCTCAGGTGAGCAATTTGGGGTCTCACTGCAGCAATTCTCTACGTGCACTTCTCATTTTGCTGTATGACTAATTGGGCTATCCGTCTCCTTCCCTCAGTTGTACACTCATCTTTTAAAATTACTGATAAATCAGTTTCCATGGTGGATCATGCAAGTTCCCTCCATCTTTTTTGACCCCATCCTTCAGACCCAAATCAGTGGAAGATCAGGATGGCTACTAAACAGCACAGATTGGGAGACATGGACCTCCTTCTCTGTTTACTCCCTGGGTGTAGTGCCTAAATTTTTGCCTACAAGGACTTCAAGGATAATAACCATCAATTCAATGTCTCAACATTTTACCGGAGGTGGCCCTGCTGCTTTGCTCTGTGTAGCCCCTCGGGATGTATACCAAATATAAAATAGAAACTTTTATGGAACCACAGGAGAAGCCAAGCCAAAATATTTATATTCACCATTCTAGGGAATGAATTAAGGGCACTATTCTTGCTCATGGCACAGGACAGACTGCCCATGTCACAGTCAATGAGAAGCCTCCCCAACTAAGACATGAGAACTCAGGTATGGGGCAAGAAGTGGGTGGAGGTCTAACCTCTCTCCTCTGTCATGGGTAGTCTATGTGACTCTGGCCTTACCAAATTCACGGGTAGGCCTGACTTAGGCAGCTGTCATCATGCTAAACTTGTCTAATTGTTGTATATGCTACTCACTGCCTGATCCCATAGATAGACCTTTGGTTGCCATGCCACTGAATAGCATGAATGGACACTTCTCCAACTATGGAGCTTTCTGGCATCTTAGGTGCTGCAACACATCTGGACCCGATGTGTTGCCTGATAGATGGACCCTGGTACTGTAGGAATGAAAAGCCTTCCTAGTTGTCAACTCAATGCTGTTCCACATGGGAGCAACTGGGAAGAGGAGCCTGGGTCTGCTACTGGGCTGTTTTGGCCTCGATGGTGACCCTCTGCTCTCCTCCACTTGTCTCCACCTTGTGTAGACTCTTCAGTTCCACTCAGGGACTCTGCCCACTACTCACCAAGAAGGACTTATAAGGGGTTGGACCTCATGGTAGTCAATGACTTTTACACTCCCAACCCTGTGTATACCCATAGAGTATTATTTATTTTCTAAACACCAGGTCTTTACCTTCCGTCTTGATAGCATTACAATCTGCACAAATGGGAAATTAATAAGAAATTTTCAAATATTCCAAACAACTCCTCCCAAGGAGTTTATTGCACCAGACTGAGTAAAGCAGGAGCTCCAGAACCAAGCCTACCCCAGTTACTTGGAGGGCTTGCCGGGTGAGGCGCACTGCTGACCCTCTCTGCTCATGTGTATGCTCTGGGTGGTTTTTCCTACTGCTAGAATCCCTCAATGAGAAAAGGTTGTGCATCTGTCTCTGACCATCATTGAGGTCATTAACAACACTATGTTAGTTTTAGAGACACAATAGATCAGCTTCAGCCCTTTTGCTTGAATACTTGAGTAGCTGCACAGCCCTGGATTTCCTGCTGGCCAGCCAAGGAGGCTGTGCCACTGTCAACACCTCGTGGTGCACCTGGAGCAATGAACCTGGCAAAGCAGAAGATTCCAGCTCCCTACAGCAGACTCTGCTGGCCTGAAACGTCTTATCCTGGATTGGCAATGCTGGGGGCTCATGGCTATGTTTAATCTTCCAAGAAGTCCTCATCATCCTATTTGAAGAAATTTCAATTATGAAACTGGTCCATTGATAGCTCAGACTAATTACTGGGTTATTGTCATAATCCTGCAAAATCCATTTATTTGGGGCCATGATAGAGTAGCATTTGTTTCTTTCAAGGATTCTGGAAAATTAAGAGGTGAAGTTGAGGACAGCTGCGTGCTGACACCTGGCCTAGGTCTTCTCAGAAAAGGTCCTGCTGAAACCGGCACTCCAAATCCACTTCTAAATCCCAGCACTTCTCGTCCCTCCTAATTCTTTTATTCAGTTCCAAGATGCTGAGCCCCCTTTTCCCCAGCACTATTCCCGAGGCTGAGGTGGGGCCACAGGGACTGACTTCAGAGAGTTTGCCCAGTCGGGGAGCTGTCAATCGCAGGAGTAATGACAATGCAGTGATTGATGGGTGAGGCTGAGGAAGTGCAGGTGGGAAGGACCGAAGTGGGGACATTCTCTAGGGTAGGGACTGGGGAAGCCGCAGAAGCAGTGAAGTTGAAGTAGAAGCAGATTATGTGCAAATTCCATGCCATTTTATATCAGAGACTTGAGCGCTGGTGCATATTGGTATATGTGGAAGTTCCTAGAACCAATCCCCAATGGATACTGAGGAACAACTTTGCGTATGTGTGTGTGTGCGTGTGTGTGTGTGTGTGTGTGTGTGTGCGTGCGCGTGTATTTATTATAAGAAATTGGCTCATGCAGTTACAGGAACTGAGAAGTCACCAGATCTGCAGTAAGTAAGCTGGAGATTCAAAACAGCTGGCGGAGTAGTTCCAGCCTGAATCTGAAGGCCTGAGAACCTGGAGAGCTGGAGGTGTAAGTTTCAGCCAGAGGACAGGAGGAGACGGATGCTCCAATTTCAGTGTCAGACAGGTGAAATTCCCTTTTACTCAGACATTTTGTTCTATGCAGGCCTTTGGTTGACTGGAGGGGGGGCACCCACATTAAGGAGGGCAGTCAGCTTTTCTTGCTGTACCAATTCAAAATGTCAATCTCACCCAGAAACGCCCTCACAGACATATCTAGAATCATGATGCTCCAAATGCAGAAAACTTGATTTGTAAAACTAAGCATTGCACATTTCAAAATTACGTTCTATTTACCCTCTGGAGGATATACACACTTTCTATCTCACTGTGACATGGTATTGCTTTCCTAGTGGGTATTGATTTTTTTTCTTCTTTTTTTTAATTGCATTTTAGGTTTTGGGGTACATGTGAAGAACATGCAAGATTGTTGCATAGATACACTTGTGGCAGTGTGATTGCTGCCTTCCTCCCCATCACCCATATCTGGCATTTCTCCCCGGTTAAAAATAAAATAACCTCATTTTAAAGAACACTTTTGTGGAGTATTTGGGAAAAATACTTGGCTTACATTTTTTTTGGAGACTAGAAGACAATGCTGATAATTTTGCAATATTTTTCTCAACAGATAAATTTTCTTAGAGGAAGACATTCACCAGGGTTTCCAGCCACTTGTCATTAAGTTAAAAAACCTGGCACTCAGTATTTGCTTAGAATGAGCAACAGGTTTGTTGAAATAAGTCTTAAAATCTCTCTCAGTGGCCTGGAGCCTGTAATCCCAGCATGTTGGGAGGCTGAGGTGGGTGGATCACCTCAGGCTGGGACGTCGAAACTAGCCTGACCAACATGGAGAAACCCCGTCTCTCCTAAAAATACAAAATTAGCCGGGCATGGTGGTGCACGCCTGTAATCCCAGCTACTCAGGAGGCTGATGAAGGAGAATTGCTTAAACCTGGAAGGCGGAGGTTGCGGTGAGCTGAGATTGCACCATGGCACTCCAGCCTGGGCAACAAGACTGAGAAAAACCAAAAATTCCTGTCGGTAAGTTCACAAAAAATAAAAATGGTATAGAGAATAGGAAAAAAAGCCCTAGAGAACTTGAGAAATTTATGGCAATTAAATAATTACAATAACTGTATCTTGAATTATTTCAAAATTGACTACTTCTAAAATTGACTTATTAATCTGTAGTTATTCATGGTTTGGCATATGCCTATTTATAAACTGTGATATTTTAACATTTGATCTCCCTCTCACGTCAGCCCTTACGGAATCCAGATGGCCTAACCACAAGGCCATTTTACCAGAGCACTGACTTTAGAAAAGTTATCTTTGTCAATGATTTCTCTGTTCCTTGGACAAGTAAATTTAAAATAGCCTCTTGACTTTTTTTCAACTCAGAACTGTCTTTCCTAAAGAATGGGAGCTGTTTCAAAAATCATCAAGGACAATAGCATCTTATTTCCCAGTCTCTGTGGGAGGATGGGATGCTAATCAGTTGCCACCTTGCTTGAAGTTGTAAAACTACCTCCTACCTCCTACTATCTCATGAGGATATGAGAAAATGTACTTTTCCTTCAGGTAAGGCCGATTAGCAAACCCACATGTCCTAATATCTCTCCCCACCACAGTTTTCAAAACTCTCTAGTCCTTTGTTTTAGTAAAGTTGAGCACAGACTGAGTTCTAGTCTTTCTCCCCTATAGTAATAGCATTGAATAAACACTTCCTTATACGCTGTCTTAGTCTGTTCAGGCAGCGAAACAAAAGACCATAAATTTGGTGGCTTATAAACAACATAAATTTATTTCTTACAGTAATAGAGTCTGGGAAGTCCAAGATCAAAGTGCCATTAAATTTGATGTCTGGGAGGGCTTGTTCTCTGCTTCATAGATGGCACCTTTTCACCGTGTGCTCACATGGCAGAGGGGCAAGGCAGTTCTCTGGAACCTCTTTTATGAGGACATCAATCCCATTTATGAGGGCTTTTTCCTCAGGACCTAATCACCTCCCAAAAGTCCCACGTGTTAATATTGACACGTTGGACGTTGGGTTTCAACATATACATTTTGAAGGAAAGGAGTATTCAAACTATAGGATATGCTAAACTCTGCGGAACTTGAAAAATACATTTAAAAATTTATATAAATAAGCAAAGGGCCAAAATAACCAAGACACTTCTAAAGAAAAAGATTAAGTTGAGGATATTTGCTTTAACAGACATTAAAACTTATTACAAAACTCGAGTGATGTAGTGTGGTGTGTACACAGGGATAGACAAACAGATCAATCGCACAGAATAGAGAGCCCAGAAGCATAGTTCTTCATATGTGGAAATGTGAGATGGTAAAGGACTGGCATTAGAGATCTGCAGGGAAATCACCACCCACTACAGCATGCTAGGAAAACTAATTTTCCTTATGTAAAAGAAGAAAACAAAATAATTGCTGATAATTAACCCATTTATGCCAGAAACTGCAGTTTTTTTCTGTGAAAAATCAGACCTTGGTGATGACCTTGAGCGGTTGGATATTGATAACACCAGCAAGCTTAGTGCTCCAACCATGGCACACTAGGCATAAATGGCCTAGTAACTTAAATGTTAAAAAATTAAAGTTATACCAGAAAATATAGCAAAATAATTTGTAACCTTAGTGAAGAGAAAGATTTTTATCATGAATTTATGACAAAATGATAAAAAGAAACACTTGAAAATATCAACATTAAAATACATGTATTTAAATCACGTTTAAAATATATCATAAAATCATAAAAATACAAACATAGACTAAGAGATGATAGTTTAACACATTTAACCATAAAAAAGATATTTATCTTAAATATAAAGTATTTCTGTGAAAGAATCTGTAAGAAAAAGGAAAACAACCACATTGAAAAACAGACAAATATCTGAACACCTATTTCACAAAAGACAAAATAATAAAAGGCCAATAAACATATGAAAAGATGCCTAATATCACTAATAAGAAAAAGCAAATTAAAATAGAAATTAGAGAATAGACTCTAGATTTTAAAAGGCTATTGATACCAAGTCTTGGCAAGGATCAGTAACAGCCCTTGCACGTGGCTGGTGGGAAGAGGCATTAGTAAAACCACTTAGGAAAATGATCTTGCATTACATAGTAAAGCTAAGACATTCTACTCCTAGTTAGAAACCCTTAAAAAGCTCTTGCATATATGTTCAAGAGACATGCAAAATCATGCTTATAGTGAGAAAAATAAATATAAATAACAAATAATGAATCATTCAAAGGAAGAAATGATATTGCACTCATACAGTAGAAACAGAGTTATCATCTTGCTTGGTTCTGGTGCGCTGTTCCCATGGTCAGCACTATTCATATAGAACACAATGTTACTAACGTTGGTGGGAGGTTGTATAGACTTGGATGGAATACCACACATTATGGAAAATTAATTAATAACAGCTATCATTATAAAACATCATGTCAAGCAAAAATAGCAGATGTCAATTCCCCTTGTATAAAATCCAGGAATAGACAAACTGATCATGTTTTTGAAGGTGCATATATGTGGCAAAGGCATAGAAAAACATTATTAACACAAAATACAAGTAGTATTAAATCTGGGGGAAGGAATGAAAGTGATCCATTAAATAATAGGAACTTCAAAGTCATTTATGATATTCTGTTTCTTAAGCTGGGTAGTGGATATTAGATGTTTATTCAACTTACTGTTAACACACACACACACACACACACATATATACATACACACACATTGTTTTATGTGCATGATGTATTTCACACACAAAAAAGAAATTTAACAAAAGAATGAAGAAATCATGGTATAAGATGATGTGACAAGAACTAAAATCAGCTAAGAGAGATGAGTTTAAATTATGTAAATTTTTTGTACTCAAACTAAGTGTAACTTTCCTATTAAAAGATAAAAACCTTTTAGGTTGGAAATGAACAACAATGTTTTGCCAAATGTGGTTTTCAGTTAGCACCTCTCAAATAAAGTGACAAGAAATATAAACGTGAAATAATAGGCAAAGACATATCAGGCAAATTTAAACAAAAGGTCATCAGGTGTCAAGCTATTAATATAAAAAAGACTTTAATGAAATAAATCAAAAAGCAGAAATGCTGTCATTTGATGTAGAAAAGGGTCTGGTTCACAGTGAAGATAAAATTCAAACTTTAGTGTGCCTCTTCCAATGTTGGAGAGAATAGCATAAAAAAATCGAAATGTAGTAAAAAACTGAAAATTCCATTATGCTTAACAGCCATATTAAGACCTACTTTTGTATATCTTTACATTTCTGAAATTAAGATCTTGATGTAATGATCACTGTCCAGACATGTGTGTATTTCATCATTGGTGTTTCTATTGCTGTCACTTTAAGTTATTGCTGGTGCTGTATTTGTTGAATAGAGCTACCATTAATTTTGAAAGTATTGTTATTTGAAGTTGAAAATTTATTGTGAATGCTGAAAATTATTGAAATGAAATGGTGATGTGATAGTTGATATTAGGGAAGCAAATACTTTTATTTGTGAAATTTACTATTTTTTTTTTTTTTGCAAAGCAATGGCCCTACTTTATAGGTACTAAGAAAGGCAGTCACCCTCCTTACACGTGAAAGCTGTGCTATTGTATTAACTATCACATACTATATAAAATAACGCCAACATCAGAACTTGCAGAAATGGTTTCAGCAGCTTGGAAGAAAGTCTGAGTTAATAGTATTATGTCTGGTGACATTTGGAAGTGTTTAATAATGCCCATGTTCTAAAGTTCCTGATGGTATAATATGCAATAATAGGATGAAAAATGAGCATTTATGACTTTAAGACCTGAAACTATTTAAAAGAGTCAGACTGAATATGTTTTGAAATTATATTACAAATATTTAATTTTACGTATGATCAAGATTAATATATAGTAAAATACATGTTTAAACATATCTAAAAGAACTCTTTACATATTTTTAAATAACATTCAAGTGGAAGAAAATGTGGCATCATAATCCAATTGTCAGTGCTTTTATTTCTTTAGTGATATGTGAAATAATCATGCATTTTAGAGCTGAGGTCATGTTAGTATTTATGAAACATGGTACAATTTATTCGATTATTTATTTTCTTCACATCTTACCATCTAGAAAGCATACACATCAAATGCTGGGCCCTCTGAATTGATCTTTTTCAGCTCAACTTTTTTGTTTTCCGTTCCTAAACCTTGAGAGATTTTCTAAATTTCTCTTCGCTCTTCTGGTTTCTTTTTTCAGCAATGTTCTAAACGTCACAAACTTACTATCTTGTCTTTTGATTATTCCTTTTTAATATAGCTGTGTGTGTGTGTGTGTGTGTGTGTGCAATGACTTCTTTAGTTAGCTAAAAATGTATTCAAAACTTTTAATATTCCTGTCTGAAATATTTCTTTCAGAGTCAACTCTTCTGAGTGTCAATCCTGGTTCTTGCACTGCAAACTAATGATGTTCTCCACAGCTCCTTGTACATTTTGATTGTCCATTTATTTCTAGTAACGACAATTTTGATTGTTGACCTAGGTAGCAGGTTTATGTAATCTCTACTGCTGTATACGTGGGATACACATCTCAGAACGTGTGACTAATCGGGCAGCCTGCTTTTTATGGACAAATGTGTCGGCCTGCATTCTGTGCAGGCAAAGAAGCCTGGTAGACTAGCCCCCTTCTAGCTGTTTCCACTCCCCTTCCTCCTGCCTTCACTCCCTTGAATTTCAAAATGAGATGAGTTCTACTATTGGGCTCTATCAGTCATATTAAAGTCTCCTTTTCTCTCAGGGCAGATTGTAAGAATTACTTTACAAAAGAAGTTTGCATTTTTTTTTTTTCCGTAGGGAGTAATTCTGGGTTACTGATTACTCTGCCAACAGAAGGATAGGAGCCGTGGAGCATTGGGGTTCTGTCGCTTTCTTTCCTCCCTCCAGTCGTCAGTGTTTACTGGCTCATGAGCCTGTCTAAGAATTCTGATTCCCCCAATTGCCTGGCATTCTTCTTTACATATACTGAGCAAATTCCTCCACCTTGATTTATCCATCAATACTCTGCCATATACATTATGACATCCAGAAATCAACCCAAACCTGCCAGCTACCATGAAATTCCCTCCTCTCCCTCTCATTTTCTTTGGTATGTTTCATTTTCCCCTTCTTACAGTCATTATGATAGGACATTTCGAGGTAAAGGAGTCAAGCACATGTTCTTTATCTACTCTCACATGCCAGTAGATTGCTATTTATGGATTGTCTACTTTTGCCATTTCCTATTGTGGTCGTGAAGGTTATAATAATGAGCAAAAGAGATGCAAAACAATGTAATTATTAACTGTCCTAAGTGTTAAGAAGTAAAGAATGCTATGAAAAGGTAACCTGGGAGATATATTTAGAATGGCAGTGAGGGAAACCCTCTCTGAGAAAGTACCATTTGAGATCTAAATGTTGAGTAAGGCTATGTTAATGGGTAAAAGTATTCTGGAAAGGAGGAAGAGCATGTGCAAATTCCTGATAGTGAAAGATGATGCTTATTGAAGAAGAACAGAAACGGTGTCTGTGTGGAAGTAGAGTTGTGAACCAGAATTAAAATGATAGCAAAAGAAACTAATGAGACAGGCAGATTTGGGACATCAAAGTTGTGTTAAGCCAGGAAAAAAGACTTATATTTAATTATTCATGCTATTGGCACCTTTTAAAGAGTTTTGAGTTCAGGAGGGAAACACTTAAATTTGCAGTGTCTAAAGGTAATTTGGACTACTATATGGAGAATAAAATAAAAGGAGCCAAAAATAGAAACAAGAAGTCCAGTGAGAAAATTATTTTTAATAGTTCTTGGCAAGGGACAGGGGATATTAATGCAAAGCACTGGAGGAGTCCATGTAGAAAAGGAAATTGTTAGAGACGTATTTCAAAGAGGAATCATGGGTTCTCATATTGGACAGAATGTGCCAGGTTAGGTATGGGAATATGGAGGGCACATCAATTATACAAGAATTGGGATGAAGGTAAGCAAAGGACTGAAAAGAGTTGCCTTCTTTGCTGAAGGCTTTGGGTGAGATGGGGACCAAGGCTTCCAATTTGAACCTGTGACAATTGAGGCTCCTGCAATGTATACGTTTAAATTTCACAAAGGTAGCCTCATAGCTGGGTATGGAGCTTGGGAAAGAATTCTAGATGGATGAAAGGGCCCTGGGAATGGCTAGGAATGGCTGAAGACCTCAAAAGACAGTGTGTGGGCCGAGGATTCTATCAGCAATCCGTCCTCATGCCAACTCTCTCAGCCTTTCTATGCCAGACTCCTTTCAGTGTGATAATCCTGTTTCATAAATAATACATCTCGTTTTATATGGCATATTCCAGACAGTTTCCACACATTATCTTTGGATCCTGCGGGACATCATTTTCAGATTATCTTTTTTTCTGAGTATTTTGGATGCTGCTTCTTTCCCTTTGATCTGAGGTTGCTTATCTCTTCAGACCCCATGCTGTATTTAAAAATTCCTACTTATTCTTGAAAAACTGTGAGATACCTGCATATCTGGAAGGCAGACTGAGCTACCCAGATTCAAATCCTTTAGCCAGTTTCTGAAAGGCTACCGATCTGAATGTCTTGTCTATTCACTCATCCTCACGCTCTCACCTATTAAGCACAATTTTAAAAAAATTATACATTTTACCATATGGGCCTTTTAATCTTTTCCCCTGTCTATAATGTTTAATTCTGTGGGCTCCAGTTTTTAGGATGCACCATGCCTTCTCTAGCCCTCTGCTCTTTTTGCCCATTATTCTTCCAAAATATACCATATTCCAGAGGTATAATGGGCAAAAAGTTTTTGTCCCTGTGGCTGTTTTCATGTGTCGGACAGACCAAACTTCAGAGGGCATCAGCCTGCCCAGTTGTGGGGGTGGACACATTCCAGGCTCCGGCATCTGGTGAACTTCACCTCCAGCCCTGACCAGGGATGGATGAAAGGGTGAATTTGTAGATAGACTTCAGAAACTGACTCCACGGAGGTAGACAAGGCAGCTGCTAACAATTCCGCAATCACTAACTACTTATATGACCTTGAGCAAGTTACTTAAAATCTTTTGGGCTCACATTCTCCTTTGAAACATAAAAGGGTTTGCCTCGATGATCCCTAAGTGGCTTCCAGCTTGACGTTCTCTAACAAATCTGCAGCACAAGACTATTTTGGGCCATATGCTTTATTTCCTGCATAGAGATTTTTCATTACTTTGCAAGCTTTTCTTATTTCAAAGATGACTTTCGTTGTTAGAAGGCTGAGTTCACTCTGGTGTGCCTGTTATGTCGATACCTTTTTCATTTCAGTTAAGGGCTTTGATGGTAGTTTCCAGTGAGAGCATGGCAAAATAAAATCATGTTTTCTGTTCTAACATTTGTTTCATCTTCATCTTTTGTCAGCGGAAATACCGCTATTTGTCATTTTAACATGTTCCAGTGACGCCTCTCTCCTCATTTGGGGGCCTTTGAAGTTTCTCTCATTAGAATGAAGGCCTTTTCTAACAGTTCTCCTGGGCCGCTTCTTGTGTCAGAGAAAGGGGTTTAGGCAAGCCTACTTAAGTAATGTCTCTAGGCAATCTCCTTCTCCTCCTAATAAAAAGAGTGACATTCAGTTAGAGAACCAAGTCTGGAGGAAAAGCCTGCCACAGGGCTCAGTGGCTCAGGTTGCTTCAGTGCTACTCTGTTAGAAAGCTTATTTATACCATACAGACCCTAGACACCTTTCCCCCCAGAAATGGTCCATGACCTGATAATCCCTTCCCAGGAAGAGGGCTGAAAGTCTGGGCCTGGGGACTGAGGGGAGAGATGACCTGGTATCCCTTTCTGAGAAGCACACTGGTGACTGAAGTGTGCAGTCAAGTTCTAGATCTGGGGAAAGCTTTGCTTATTCAATGATTCACAGTGATTTTCAGCAGGTGCAGAAAGAAAGCTTTCTAGCTATCTCTACTTAGATAGTTTTTTCCCAAATCCCAAATTAGAGTACAATGCAAGTGTGTTTTGGGAGACAATAGTTGTTCCATAAAACCTAGGACCTACCTCTGATACAATTCTTCAGTGCAGGGTAGATTGAAATAAGCTTTTTTTTTTTTTCCCGTTTAGGTAGAGAGAAAAATGAAACATGAAAGGAAGAGATAAACCTTTCTATTGCTAAGGGAAGCAAGTGATTACAAAGGGGTTTATGGGAAAGTCACAGAGATTCAATATTTGAATAGCGAGGCAGTTTAGGAATATTCTAAATGCCTCCCTTATTTTATGGAATCAAAATCCAGAGAGTTCACATGGCTTGCTCTGCACTAAGCACAGGTCCTTAAACATGACAGCAGTGAATATTTTCAGATTTCCTCCAGGAGTACACATCTTGTTGGTAGAAACCCTGAATTACGGGTGTGGGAGACAAACGGGAGTCATGAGGCTCCTGCTGAAGAGTTGCTGAAGTTTGACTTCCCTCCTTTCCCATGGTATGTTCGAAACCTTGCTCTATGCCCTAAGATTTGCATTATTAGAAGTAGTAACAGAGAGCTGTTTTTGCACTTCCTTCCAGATTTGCAGATCTTCATCTGCCAAGGTATGAAAAGAGAAATCCCAGCATCATCCTTGATTTCCACATCTCCGTTGCCCCCACAGCCAATAAAAACCCTGTCTGTTCCATAGCTCTATGCACATTTTCCCTCTTCCCAATGCCTAACTAGCTCTACTGCTTTAGTCTGAAGACAAGACTGTCCCTTCTCAAACCTATTCTTTATATTGATATTAGAGTCATAATTTTACAAAGTAAGTACAGTTATGCCACACTCCATTTTTTGGTGAAGTGAGGACATTTGAGCAGAAGCTTCCTGTTCCCCTGCTCTTCTCTTGACTTGGTTACAAATAGACCTCCAGGAATCCTTCAGCTAGAGGCAGGATTAGGCCAAAGATGATTTCTTTCTATGTGAATTCTAGTGTGATTTAAAGACTGCTTTAAAAATACTCAGGTACAAAAATAGTCTAAAACAAGCTTTTCCTATGAGGGTAAGGATCAGGTATAACTTTTATTGTATCACATCAAGGGAGAGAGACAAACTATGTATATAGAGATCCATAGGTCAATCTGATTGGCTTTGATGATGATGATGATGATGATGATGATGATGATGGTGAAGATAACAAAAACAAACACAATTGTTCAGTGTGTGCTACAGTTCTAGGCACTGTTTAATACTTCCTGTACACGAGCTAGTTGAACCTTCACAAAGCCCCAGTGAGGTAAGGGTCCTCTCCATTTTATATATTGGAAAACTTATTATTGCGAGATTTGAAATAATGGACCCCGCCGGGCGCGGTGGCTCAAGCCTGTAATCCCAGCACTTTGGGAGGCCGAGGGGGGTGGATCACAAGGTCAAGAGATCGAGACCATCCTGGTCAACATGGTGAAACCCTGTCTCTACTAAAAATACAAAAAATTTAGCTGGGCATGGTGGCACGTGCCTGTAATCCCAGCTAATCAGGAGGCTCAGACAGGAGAATTGCCTGAACCCAGGAGGCGGAGGTTGCGGTGAGCCGAGATCGCACCATTGCACTCCAGCCTGGGTAACAAGAGCGAAACTCCGTCTCAAAAAAAAAAAAAAAAAAAGAAATAATGGACCCCAAATCATATAACACTTAATAAGGAGCAAGAAAGGATTTTAACTCACTGCATTGAACTTCCCTTTGGAGACCCTGATCATTAGAGACATCAGCAGCAGCCTCTGCGCAGTGCTGAATGAAACTGCATGCCACCAGCCACCTACGTCTTTCCAAAAGGATAAGTAAAATGACTTTTGCTCCCTTACCTACTAACCATGGTTGTCCACATGGGATTTATTTGACTCTTGTTTTGGCTGAAGACAAAAACTTTATTAGAGAAATACTAGTTATAATTTTAAAATTCCACCCTATATAGAGCTACAGACCATGCTGGTCACAATCACAATTGTCCCAGGTATGAATTTCTTTAAAGTTCAAAAACAGACTAAAAACATTTCCAATATGATAACACTTGGGGTCGCTATTAGCCTGTATGAATTAAATGAGTGACGCTTTCCTTATATATTCTATACAAATGACAACTTTTTTATTTTAAAGAAATGCTTTCAGGCTAACCTGGAATGGATCTATCAGAATTCAACAAACATTCTTGCTTTTTAATTTTATTTTTTCACAATGTAACAGTGGCCAACTTTGAGTTTATTTCAGAAGACACATTACTGAACAAATAAATCTTCTGTAATTAAAAATAAAAAGGCCTCAGTTATTGCATGCAAGTCTCTTGGTGCACTGAATAGAAACAAAATAACTGGAAGGAAACCCTTAAAAGTGTTATTAAGAGCAAATCAATGCAAAGTGAATCGGAATGCTTAGAACTGATTTCTTACAACTAGTAATTTGATTAATATTATCCATGTAGTTTTATTCCACAGAAGATGTTGTAAACATGTAGATCTATTAGAGTGGGTAGAAAAAAAATATTTGTTTAATAATTGTGAGCTGAAGACATTCTCCTAAGTGATTTACATGTATAAAGTCTAATCATCATTATGACCATTTTAATTCCTTACTTTTGTTTACTGTTTTGAAGATAACTTTTAATGACTTTTATGAGGCAGAGGTCATATATTAAAAGTACTCAGGGAAACCATTAGAAAAAAAGGAAAGACAGGGAAAACATCTATGGGTGACACTTCCTATTTTTATGGTTTTATGAAAGCGTGCCAACTTTTATTAGACACACCTTGATATTGAAGTGCATATTTTCCTGGTTCTTAAGATCATCAGAACACTTCAGGGCTTTAAGAAAAATATTAAAAACAAACAAAGTCTAAGAGAAAATGAATACCTCTCATTTTTTAGTTCCAAGGATTCTAACCTCCATTTATGATCAAACACCAGCTGGGCAGTGTTTGATCAAGGGCAGCCCAGATGCATGAGTGCCAACTCCATCATGACTTTCACAATCTTTATGCTGGTACGGATTTCATCTTGAGGTCAGGAGCTTCAAAGAAAACTTTGGAAATTGTCTTTCAGATGTCCGCAGGCATTTCGCACTTAACATATTTCAAAATAATATTTTCCAACCCTGTGTCTGCTGCATTCCATCTAGCCTCCATCTAACTTGCCTCCTATGATTCCAGTCTCTCTGAACAACACCATCATCCAGCAGTTCTCTAACTAGAAACCTGGGCGGGATTCATCTGAGACTTTTCCTTCCTCTTGCCTCCTGCATAGAGTCACTTCTGTCTTCCTTGCCTGCTTGTCCTGTGTATACTAACACATCTCATAATCTGTCTTCATCTCTCTGTATCTGGGGCCAGTGCTCTAGTTCAAGTCCTCATCATTTCTCTCTTGGAAAAAAGCTGTTATTTCTTAACTCTTGTTCCCACTTCTCCTCTACTCCATCCTCCAGATTATTGCCAGAACCAATCACAGAAATCTAATTGAGAGCCATACACCTGCTCACAACTTTCCAATAGCTAATCATTAGCTATAGGATAAAACACTCTCTTTCTTTGACCCCATTACTGAGTATTTACCCAAAGGATTATAAATTGATCTTTTATAAAGACACATGCCCACATATGTTCATTGCGACACTACAATAGCAGAGACTTGGAACCAACCCAAAAGCCCATCAAAGATAGACTGGATAAAGAAAATGTGGAACATATACACCACGGAATGCTATGCAGCCATGAAAAAGGATGAGTTCATGTCCTTTGCAGGAACATGGATGAATCAGGAAACCATCATTCTCAGCAAATTGACACTAGAACAGAAAATCAAACACCACATGTTCTCACTCATAAGTGGGTGTTGAACAATGAGAACACACAGACACAGGGAGGGGAACATCACACACTGGTGTCTGTTGGGGGTGGGAGCTATGGGAGGGATAGCAGAGGGTGGGGAGATTGGGAAGGGATAACTTTAGGAGAAATACCTAATGCAGATGATGTGGGGGATGGAGGCAGCAAACCACTATGGCATGTGTATACCTATGTAACCATCCTGCAAGATCTGCACATGTACCCCAGAACTTAAAGTAAAATTAAAAATAAAAAACTCTTTTTCATGTTACATAAGAAAAGCTTTCAGAATCTACCCCATGTCTAATACTATGCTACACTCTTAAGATTTATGCTACAGCAACACTGATCTACCCAGTAAGTGCTCAATACATTTTGGTTGGATTAATAAAGATAAGTGACAATGTGATTTGATGGCCCATGAACTCCCACATCAACCTCACCAATTGTCACCTCACCATTAAAACTATCTCCTTCTAGTCCTGAAGGTTTTATTGGGTTCAAAATTCCTTTAAAAAAATGAATGAAAATGTGAAAAGCTTTGGGAGTGTTCAGCTTTCCTAGTTAAGTGTGTACAACAGTTAGCCAACTAAGGAGCTTCACTATGCAGAGATGGATTCTGTGTTTAGAAGCTGGAGCGTGGCCAGAGGATGCTGCAGGTATTCTTGACTTTCTTCACAAGGTGGCTTGGGGACTTTGCTGGGAAGAACTCCACTTTTGTAATTCTGACAGCTGGATAACCTTGGGTAAGTTACTCTAGTTTCTTCCAAGCAAAGTTAAAATAGCAGCATTAACCTACCCCCCACAGACATGTTAATAAGTACATTCTTCCCCAAAGTGCAATGTACGGATTTTCATTAGTCATAGGGCTACAATAATAGTTAATTGTCCCTAGTTCTCCTTGTTATTTACTGTTCACTCAACCAAAATATGTTACTAAAGGGACTGAGGGGAGGAAGTTGCAAAATATGCTGATGTTCCATATAAGTTGCCAAGATAATAAAAAACAATGTAATCAGACTGCAAGAAGACCTTCTGATTTCCATTCCGACAAATCATTAGAGATTCTATTGCAAACTAATTTTCTTATCTGTTATCTCTAAGTCAGCTCCTCTGCCAAGGACTTCAGGACTCCATTTATCATCTGCCTTAACAGGTGTTTTAGCTGCCAATGTGCCTGGGCCCGGGACCTGCCCAACTGGTTTAAAGTAAAATTGATCATGACTCACAATATTTATGCTTTGGATCTTAAATACAATTGCCAAACACTGAAGTAATAGACAGTGCAACACTGATACCACATACTATATAAACAACTTCTGTTCTCCCAGTGTCTTCTTTTACATGACTTAGAGTGTCCTCAGAATCAACCAAATGTATGAGACCACAAAAGATTCTCCCTTTCTCCCTTGTTCTACCAGGACATGAGAAGAAAAAGGCAGGACAAAAGGAACTTTCAGAAAGCTGTATCTCTAGACACCAAAAATCAAAGCAGCTGATCAAGGCATATATTTCAGTTGACCCATCTCAATCTTTCCAATATACTCATTAGCCAGTTGACAAGCCAACCATATCGACTGGTTGTATATATTACAGAAAGATTGCATTGAGTTTCTCAATTGAGGTGAATCATCACGGCATCAGAAGTATTAGAAAGTATAGAAAGTTGGCTATCAAGGACATTTTTACCTTGCTGACCTTTTAAAAGTTATCACTAACTAAACATAGTGTGTATCTAGTCCAGTTTTTGACTTGTTTGCATATAAGCCTCCCAAGCATCTAGTCTGGAATTTTCCTTTTAAGCCCAGTAATAATTCCCTAAAAAGAATGGTTCTTTCTCTTGACATTTTATTACTCAGATTTACAGCCACCTCAACTATCTTTTTGCTTTTTTCCTCTCGTGTAAATTAATTGAAAATCATACTGATCTGGATTTATTAATGTTTGAATTTTTAGATATTAGATATAATAAAAGCAGTGATTTTGCAAATGAGAAAAGTGAGACTTGAGTTTGTCCAACATGCATAGTTAATGGCACAGAGAAATAAATATGAAAGTCATTCAAGAAAAAAAAAATTCAGATTTGAAGGGGCAAGTTTAACTTTATTTGGAAGATAATCTCCATTTTAATTTTGATTCCAAATAAAATAGTAGCCTATTTTTTCATCTATGTGTTGAATCATACGGACTGACAATTTTGTAGTTTTAATATTTTGCAGTGTGTTGTTACTTGTATGCCACTAAGCTGTGATCACAAATAACATGATTATTTCATGTTAGTTGAGCGTTTTTAAAGACAGCATCTTGCTTATTAGTTTATCTTGCTTATTAATTTATCACCTGTTCATTCAATCCATAGTAGACATCTTAGACTTACCATTCTTCCTGCTCCACATTTAATCAGTCACAAATGGTTTATTTTAACTTCGTGATATTTCTGAAATAGCTTCTCCTCTGTAATCTTTTTTTTTTTTTTTTTCAGTTCAAGAGGTGGCAATGTTTTTGGTCAGTGTCATATAGTAAATATTTAAGGCTTTGCAGGTCAGTCTTTGTTGTGACTACTCATCTCTGTCACTGTCCCACTAAAATAGCCAGAGATAATATAGAAATGAATGTGTCTGTGTTCCAATAAAACTTTACAGCCAGTGAAAGTTTGCAGACCCCTCCTCCCTTAGATCATTTCACTAGTATATTTCATCAGGATTACTGCAGTAGTCAATATTGATGATTATAGCAATCAATAATCCTATCCTAAATCCTCAATACGACCCTTAATAATATTAATATGATCATACTATGGTCTGCTTAAGAATCCTTAACAGCTGCTGTTGCCCACCAGCAGAAGCCCAAATTCTGTTGTAGGTTATATAAAGCCATTGAAAACATGGTTTCCATAAAGCTTTCCAGCTTCATCTCTCTGTATACACAGGATAACATTTTAAAATGTTACCTTAACTGAACTGTACTAAGTTCCAGAAATCTGGTACAAATGTCTCTTCCGGGTCTTTGAACATGTCATTTATTCTGTCTAGTTGTCCTCTCCCATCAAAACCTTCTCTTACTTTCCTAAATTTATATATCCTTTAGTTATCATCTTAGACATCACCGCCTCCAGGAAGCCTTCTTTGACCCAAGAATGGAATAAGTGTATTTTCCACGTACACCTATATTTTTTAAAAATCAGAATCATTGTCACATTGCACTAAAATATCACCTTCTACCTAAGGGTATAAATTCTCAGGGCAGAGAACTGTTTTATCTATCACTGTATTCCTGACTCACTATAGTAGTACACTAGTGGGAGGTAAATGTTTCTTAAATGGCCCATATACATGTTAGTACTTTGGGGGAGAGTTGTGCAAACATGATCAGATGAGAATGATGGGAATGATAACTGGTGCATATGTTCAAAATCTGTGGAACAACTTTACCATGGGACAGCTCAGGTAATTTAACTTTTACACTCATCTTGATAAGTAGATCTTTTTAAAAACCATCTATATTTTACAACTGAAAAACAGAAAACAGAAACTAAGTGAAGCTCATATGTTTGTCTTAGAGGCATCAATACATTTATTTATTTTTTGATAGAGAAATGGTCTTTTTCCTTTAATTGTTTGGAGGTGAGAAGAAAGCTACTTGTAGTCTTGAATCTGACAAAAACCTCACGAAAATGTGATTTACTATTACACTGGATGGTGCCGTCTTTATCCCTCCATGGTGTCTGTGTCTATTTTTTCTGCCTAAGAATGTTAACACAGGCTACTGTCTATTTTCAACAATATGAAGGTAATTATCCCAAATCTGCCACAGTCTGACTCCCCTCAAGGCCTGGCCCAGTGTGCATGAAGACAATTCTGGCATACTCCTTGCATTTGCCAGGAACTGCGGAGTGGGGAGAGGACAGCTCCCAGCAGCACTTGGGCTTCATTCTAGTGAATAATTCATTAGGATTGCTCAGGAATATCCTTCTTCCACTGATTACTTGCTTTTATCCACCCATTTATCTTCATTAAAGATTTTGTTTCCTTTCAAATACTTGTTTCCAATTTTCCTATTTAAAGCTGTTTTTCCCTGGCTATAAGGTTTTAGAGACATGCTTTTTGTACTCATACCAATGTTAACCGCAAATTCCCAGTGCAATAAAACTTTAAATCCTAAAATTACTCTCACTACTGAGGCATAACCAAATGTTACAGTGTTTAATCTTGACATCATCAGTACAGGGTACAAACTAATGGGAATTAGCCCTCTGGTCAACTATTGTGATTCTTCACTGGAGACTTCTTTTACATGAAGGTAATGATTAGACTTCTCTTGCCAAGGACATATTTCAATTTACATAACTGAACTTCTAAACAAATTAAGAGTGATTTGGCAAGTACATCTTTAAGTGCTTACATTCTAAAATTATAAAAAATATACATATTCACTAGCCAGTGTACATTTTATTTTCCTTCCCTCTGGTTATATCTTAACAATGTTGAGGGAATACTGAATGTTGTTTTGTTGTGTGTGTTTCAACATGCTCATGGTTATTAAAGCTCTGGTGCCATAATCTTTTTATCATGTACTGAGTTTCTAACCTTTTAATTTTACTAATGATGACTATGATTAGTGGGAAAATTACCACCTGGTAATATTTGAGTTCATTTCTTCTAACCTTTTTCTGAAGGTGGGCACCATGTTGCCAGTATCCAAACTATTATGAGTTTTGAAAAAAATCATTGTAAGTTAATTAAGTTCCTTGACTAATTTCCTTAATAGCCTAGGGTATTTGTCATTCAGATCTATTGCCATTCGGTTCTATTGCTTGATATATGTCCATGTTTCCCAAATATTTTTTCACTTACTCTTTCTAAATAGAAATTTTTACTAAGTCTTCATTGGTTTCTAATTGTTTAAATTTATCTTCCTTCATTATACCTGCTAATATCTAATTTTAATTTGAGTTCATTTTTCCTGCTATTTTAGAGTTGTCATTATATCTTATCTCCTTTATTACAGGATTTAAATTATTCCAATATATTTTGCCTTTGGTTTTAAGAACAGCTAAACTATCCATTGCTTGTGCTTAGTGTAATCCGCAACTAAAACTGAGCATTTCAAGAATAAAAGTTTTTTCTTTTTAAAAGTCGTTATGCAGTAACGTTTCATTTAAAACATGTAAATAAAGAATGTCTTAAACATTTGGCTGCTGAAGCTTGTATCTCACTCGGCTCTCATTTTAAACATGTTTTACTACCAATCAAACCAATACGGTTTGCTCTGGTATCCTCTCTAGAAATCTCCCTTGCCATTGACCCCCAACCCCTGAAAACCAGGTACTAGCAATGACATTTTAATTCCGTGGAAGTTACTTATTATATATTACCCAAATGCCAGGGTCTCAGATCCCATTAGTAGAGGTCCCATTGCTTGCTGCACGGAAAAGCAATCGCTGAGACAGTTATTGTCCAGAAAAACGGCTTTGATCCAGTGCTGCAACCTAGAAGATGGGACATCGGTCTTAAATCCATCTCCCTGGCCAACTAAAATCAGGTTTTTATATAGTAGGGAAGAACTGTAACTATGCGTAGGAAAACGAATTAGGAAGGAAAAAACTAGTTAGTTGACTGAGTTAGTCAACAGGAAACAGGTGGTCTGTTACGCAATCATGGTGGGTGAAGGGTCTGGCTTCTCATTGTTCAGACTTGGTGAGTTTCAGCTCCTTGATTCTCTCTGGAAGCCTGATGGTTGTCTTCCTGAGAAGGGAACTCAGGTAAGACAGATATTTTCTCAAGTTTTAAGAGTGCGGGGTTAATTTCTATGTCTATTAAAAAAGAAAATCCATAAACATTAGTTCTGAGGGACGATTGGGCCAGTTTCACTAAGGCAGTGTTTATCTTGATGAAAAGCGTTTATATCTTTGTATTTTAAACCTTTTTCTTGTCCCTTTTGTCTCTGTTTGTTAACTCCAATGTTGGCATCCGAATGAATGTTAATGTATCTGCGGAAGTGTGCTTTTACTTTCTCTTCTAAGTCTGCGCATTGTAGAAGGCAGGGTCCGAATACGCGAGTCTACCGCTTGATCTTAGCGGAAACGCGGGCAAGCGATGAACAGGTGAGTTTAATTTTCTCGTCTGCGTTAATGTCTCGGGAAAGGCCGGTTAAGCCCAGGTGTACTCAGGAAGGCGCCTCTGAGCAGGGTTCTAACACCGTCCGAATCCCCGTCGCAAACGTCATCACAGGCTCACTGGGATATGATCACCAAGCCAGGGGATCCCGAGGCCGCGCCCGTTTTCAACTCTCACGCCCTGTGAATGGGGAGTTCGGGGCCACTCTCCCGCCAGCCTTCCGATTTCAAGCCTAGGCTGACCGCCCTGCATTCCTGGGCGAAATATCTTCTCTCTTGGGGTCCCAACTTCACCCCGCTTTGGGCCTCAAGTCGAAGGCCGTCTCACAGGCAGACCCCCGCGCTCTGCCCTGCCCGCGGCGCGCCCCCTGGCTTCCCACCGCGCGGCCCCTCCGGCTTCGCTTCCATCTGGAGGAGCAGATTCCGCTTCCCTCGCAGCTTCTCCCAGAACTGACAGTTTCACTAAAAACAAACAAAAAACGCCCCACACTAAAAACAAAACAAAGCCGCCAGCAAAAGTCCGACAGTCACTCTCTCCTTTCAGGGACAGCCCCAGATGTCCCCGCCGCGCCCAGAGCTTCTCCCCGGGGCGGAGCCTCCTCCTCCGGCCGCGCTGGAGACCCTGGCCTGTCCCCTCGCCCAGCGCCGGCCGGGCCTGCCGCCCCCCGTTTCCTTCTCATTCCCCAACACTTTCACTCAGCGGCTCTTCCAGGCCCAGGCTGGAGTGCCATGGCGCCATCTCTGCTCACTGCAACCTCCGCCTCCCGGGGGTAAGCGATTCTCCTGCCTCACTCAGCCTGCAGACCTGCACCACCACGCCCCTAATATATATATATATATATTTTTTGTATTTTTAGTGGAGACGGTGCCAGGGTGGGGGAGGTGTCTCACCATGTTGGCCAGACTGGTTTTGAACTCCTGACCCCAAGTGATCCACCCACATCAGCCTCCCGAAGTTCTGGAATTACAGGCGTGACCCGCGGGGCCCAGCCCCAGACCCAACTTTTGATGTGACTGCAAACATGCCCCCTTCCCTCCCTTTTTCACATCACCACAGTCACTCCTCGGTGCCAGCTGCTTGGGGAGGCATCGTCCCGAGGGCAGTTGTCACCGAGTCACAGAGGCCTGACAGCACGTGGGACCTGAGATCCGTTCATCTGAACCTAGGGCGGCTTCTGCGCCCTCCCCTGCGTGTCACCAAGGTCACTACTGCCATTCTGTCACCTCCGTGCAGCAGCTGGAGAAACGGCGTCCTCGGGGATAGACAGTTCCCCTCTAGGTTTCATTGTGAAGTCAGTTTTCCTTCTTCACTTTCCTGTGTTTGTGCCCAGCCCTCCCGAGTTTTCGTTTTCGTTTTTCCCTCTTTTGGGCGCTCTGCAGCTCCTCCTGACGGCCCTGGGTGTCTGATTGCCTCTGACTGGGGGGTACTGCCCGGCTGTCATATCCTCCTTCTCAGGCGGCTCTCAAAAGGTGGAACCAGAAATTCTGCACGATACTTTACAACTGTTTATGTCACAGCAGGGGCATTTACCTGGGGGCTCAACAGAACCTCGATGTGGAGGAGTTGCTTTCCCTGCTCTCATTCTAGAGCATGTGGATTTCGCTCTTATTCTGATCAAGGTTGCCTGCTCCTAGTGCTCCGGGCTTTGGGTCTCACTGCTTCTCGTTCAGAATCAGAGCAATTCATGGTGGGGGCCAGTCCTTCCCTGACGGTGAGGAAAGACAGCGTGGCCTATGAAATTTTGAATAGCTATTTGACAATAAATAGCAAGGCTGGAATGGCATACAAGAAAACATTTTTGAGTGCTATTAATATCTTAGAGTGGTTGGCAGATGTATTATTTCCATAGATACCACAGGGCAGAAAGTGGGTTAGATACTCTTTTATGCACTATGCACACGCAAAATGTTACTGCTGTTCTAAAACAGGGAAGTGTGATTGGTGACAAAGAACAAAGTAGTGCAAGATGCAGGGGTTAATGCTGGGGAGAACCAAAGTGGAATGCAATAGAAAAATAACTCTTCACGGAAAATAGATCCTGCTCTGGAGGTTATAGGAAAAACTTGAATTAGTCCCAAAACCTATTGCTTTAGAAAAATATGTATGTCAGACTGGTATGAGAATGTGTGGTGATCTATCAGGGACTATTGGGAAGGGGGGTCTTTTGATTGTTCAGAACCTCTGAGCCTTCCCCCAGCCACACACTCACAACCTCAGGTTGCTGGAATGTCTCAGCTGTGTTGGTGATCAACTATGGTAACTGGAACTGATCATCATTGAAACTCTTGAACTTAGTAACTCCCCCCTCACCTTGCACTCTCTGGCTTTCCGTGGTCTTAAGGAAGGGTTAGCTCTGGACACAATCTGTGCCTCATGGTCAGATTGCCCCAAGCCCAGTCACCCTGGCGGCTTAGGCACGCCTCAAGAAATGGCTGTGTGTGCTAAAGTGAAGGGCACTGAGCTTCTAGAAGGCTTTGGCATTGGAAGCTCTGCCTAATTGGGCATGTAGTGACAATATTTGAGCATCCTACTGAGGAAGAAAGGCCACTCTTTCTCTCTAGCATCTAGAGAAGCCATTTCCAGTCCAGAAATTATAGTGAATTCTTCAGTCACTCTAACACCTAAAAAACTGCTAGCAGCGTGTGCCACAATGAGCAGGGGACCCTTGGGCACTGAGCATACTTTTCACTTTCCCTCCTTGGATGGATACCAGCCAAATTGATGCTTTGGATTTGAAGAAATGTAGAGAAGGTCCCCATTTTCTAGTGAAGAAAGACATTCTCACGAAGAGGGAATTAGGGAAAAGTTTGATCTTGTTGGTAACAAAGGTTGGCACTTTGTGGTACTGGTGTAAGACAGGTGAGCTCCAAAATTGGATTCCTGGTGTCACTCAGGAAAAAATTCAAGGACAAGCCTGTGGTGTTAATAATCTTTTTTGAATGGCACTTTTTCTAGCAGGGCAGGGCTAAGTCATAGGCAGTGCACATGGAGGTGGCAATGTGTGGGCTCTTGGCAACTGTGTTTATACTCATTTATACACGTTTATAATTACATGCAAATTAAGGGATGGGTTAATGCAAATTGAGGAGTGGGTTACGTAGAACTTTCTGGGAAAGGGGCAATAACTTCCGGGGCATTGCCATGGCCTTTGTAAACGGTTACAGTGCTGCTGGGAGTATCTTATGCTAATGAGCTGTGTGGGCAGCTAGGATTGCTTTTGTCAACATCTGCTTGTTCTTTCCAGTTTCTTCACTTTGTCCTGGGTGGACCAGATCCTGTTTTGGTCAACAGGGTTGTGACCAGAAAGCAAGTCCTGCCAGTCTCCTACCTTGGTATTACTCAAGACATTAACAGTGGCAAAATAATTAAAATAATTTTTTTCCTGACCTTTTTTTTTTCCTTGTGTGGTGCTTACCAAAGAAACCAAATTATGTGATGAAATAACCCATGAGGTTTTAATTATGATGATTTAGCTCACATGGGAGACCTGTCAGTGTTTCTGCTGAGATCAGATCTTGATGGAGACATAAGTGTTTATTCCATGATCTTGGGGATGTCAATTCTCTGGAACCCCCTGTTCGCCATTTCTGCTCTCTCCTTGGTCAGAGTGATAATTGCTCTAAGAAGGATCACATGTAGCCATTTAGCCTCCTCTGGAGTTGAATTCATTTTTGTGAGCTGGGAGCCACAAGCAGGTTCTCCTCCCTCCTCCCTTCTGTCACTCCCACCCCTGGGCTCAGGTATCAGGCAGTTTGACAGAGAATCTAGATGAAAAGAATTATTTGACAATTATTCTGACAGTATCCCAAGGCTTAATGGCAAGATGCAAGACGTTCTCCCTCCTTTCCCCTGAATACTCTGGCTTATCTGTTGTTAACAAGTAAGGAATAATTATATCCATCTGATGCTGTTGTTGTAAGATTTAAAATGAGATAAACTTGGACGCATGTTGAGAGTTATAAAATAATTTGATAATATCAAATACGTGTTGGTATGTGAATAGAAGGCAAATTTCTTCCAAAATACTTGGGAGAATTCCATTCACCGGTTTTTGAAATGGCAGCAATCTGCGTAATACTGGGTATGAAGACTTACAAAACCACCCTCTTCTGAATCTAAAATTACATCACCGTCTCCGCCTCTTATGATTTTCCTCGACTTCTGAGGGAAGAAAGAGAGGAGAGTAGAAAAATGATTTGCTCCCATCACTCTGCTCTTTAGATTGGACAAGTTGGACAGAGGTATCATGAAAAGTGGAAACACCTAAGAAATAGAATTCAGTGTCCCTAGCCCTCCTCTGACAATTTTATTTATTCCTCACTCTTCTCTGATTAGATAGGAACCTATCTTTTTGATCCTGTATCAACACAGCACATGGGTGTTAGAGAGAAGATCCAAGAAAAATAATGTTACAAAAACACTAATCACCAAAACTAACTGTAGCAAGGGAAAGTAAGACTGTGAAATTAAAACCCAGTAGCTGGGATGTCAGCCTGGAGGCCAGCAGCCAGCTTTGATGGTCCCTGCCCTGTTTGCTCTGCCCCAGGCTGGGAGCAAGGAAGGCTTTTGAAAACTTCTTTTCACACTCAGTGCATCTGTCTGCCGGAGGGCCCTGTGTCCTGGGGAAGCAGCCCTGACAGGCCCTTCTTCTCCTCCTCACTAACGGACAAGGATGAACTTGCTGCCTCAGGAGAGCACTGTTGCAGAGGCTTGTACCCCCTGTGAGGCAGCCTTGACGGGAGCCTTTTGACTGTTCTTTTGAAATTGAGATGCATTCATAAGCAGGCATCTTTCATGTGCGGGTGAGTGGTGGGAGCAGATGGACCCCACAGAAATGAAGATTTATTTTTCATGTGACTGTCCTTAGCAATTAAATGTGAAGGAAAGAAACCCCAGAGAAAGAGCCTGTGCAGAGAAGACTGTGCTCTCTGTCTCTCCTGCACCCCTCGCGCAGGCTAGAGGACAAGCTGAGTGCCAAGGATGCCTGGGCTACTCATTTCTGCCCTATCCTGTCAAGGAAATGCTAGACCTGGGGGGCTTTGTCTGGACTGCGGAGGTGAGAGCTGACGTAGGGGGTGGTGGCAGGAAGCTAACTTGCTGTATGACCTTGAATAAAACCCTTGCTCCCTCTGGATCTGATGTCAGTTTCCACATAGATATAAACTATAGAGTTTGATGAGGCAATTGCTGAAGGTCCTCCCAGCAACAATATTTTGTATGTTCTTTCACTGAATCTCCATATTCTCTTCATCATCCTCACCATGTACTGGACATGGGGCTGCCACCTTGACATACGTGATCCCATTTTATACTTACTTTAGCCTTACGGGGTCTATGTTACTACGATAATTTCACAAATTCGAACATTGAATCCCAGAGAAGTTACATCACCTGTTTTAGGTTACTTAGCTATAAAGGAGTAAAGCCAGGAAATACAGCCATGATCTCTTTAATTCCAAAATCTATGGTGCCTACTTAAAGGGAAGTACTTTCTCAGCGATTTAAAAAAGTATTTATTTTTTTAATTTATACATTGATATATGACAGTCCTTTGGTCGAATCAACATAACATCAAATGCAGATCATTATGTTTTTGAACCAGGAACCATTGGTTTTTTTAAACAGTGCCTATTAGCTGTCCGGTAAAAGGAAAATGATAATACCGTGATTTGATTAGAAGAATGAAATTAGATGAAGAAAAGAAGTGTGTGGACAATAGATAACACATGGTTAGTGTCAAGAGTCTATAGTTCCTTTCTTTCTTCTTGATTAAACAAAGATAAGACCTCAAGAAAGAAGCCATCACTTTGATATTGCTGTGCTGAGCAATTTCGATTGGTTTTTTAATAATCTTTTATTAGGATTTGTGAATGAAAAGACTTAAAACTCGTAACAAGTTCAGTCTGGAATCAAATATGGCCTAGACAAGGCTCTCAAATCGATAGCAAAGAATCTTCTGAGGGATTGTATTTATTCACTGAAAGCCCTAAGGATGCAGCTAGAATGTGTGGGAGGAAGCCAGAGATGTCAGGTTGTTAAAACAAACAACTTTCTAATTTAAGCCTTTCAAAGATGAGTAAATGGTCTTAGAAGACAGTGAGTGTTCTATCACCCTAAATCTTCAGATAACACAGGGAAGAAGAGGGTTGTTTGATGAGTGGGTTTATACCTGGAGGCCTTTAACAATCCTCTCTTGCTATGATTCAGAAATTCTATGATTCTGCTAAGATGTAATAGACACCACAAAGGCACCAAATATCTCAGGATGCAGTTTTTAATTCATTTACTCCTTCATTCAGTTTTTGTTGTTGTTGTTGAGTGCTTCTGTACCAGGCCCTGGTCTAAGAACTAGAAATGTAAAATGAGCAAGATACAGTCCTTCCCCTTAATAAGCTTATTGTCAAACAAGAAAGAGACATGTGTGAAATTAAAAAAACACAGTAAAACATGACTGGTGTTATATTAGAAAACAGTATGTGGTATAATGTGATGCACAAAGCAGAGGTCATCAGTGCTCTTTATTTTATATTTAATACTCTATTTCTTTGTCGTTTTGGTCTAAGCTCTTAATTTTGAACATTCTGACTCAGCTGCTAGCTTTTTTTCTGAACCAGCTCTGGATATCTGCTTTGCAAATTACAATCAAGAAAAAGAGACACCCCTCAACACCACCCAAATGGAAATTGTCCTTCTTGCTCTGGTGAATCTAGCCTGAAGATATGAATTTGAGGGTCAGCCATGTAGATAGTGGTTGGAGTAATGAGAGAGGGTGAGCTTATCCCAGGATACGAGGTAGACGGAAAAAAGAGAACCAAACAGTAGTAAACAGTAGTAGTAGCACTGCTCCACGATATCCTTCCAGGACAAGCATGAAAGCATGTCCTGGCTGTGAAATGACACCACAAATGTAATGCATTTTTTGATAAAGATTTAGAATGAGCTACCATCACATAATCTGAGAATATCGTTATGATCAGAGAGAAGAGCCTTCATGGACAAGCTCAGCTCTTCTTCATTAATTTTTGGGAAATGCTTCCTTCCTTTTTATATTTTGAAAATATCAGGAGAGGAAAAATCTCATTCTTGTCAGTCTGGCATCCATTACTCATGGGGTAAAATCAAAGCCAGTCATCACCCAGCTTATTGGCCAAGGTTTGAAAAAAAATTCACTTTTTTTTTTTTTTTTTTTTTTTTTTTTTTTTTGCAGAAGAGATGATTTATTAGGCAGACAGAGAGATTGAGAGAGAGTAAAAAATCAGCTCCCATGCTGTTGTGGGAGGGGAACCCAGAGTGGGAAATCCCCAAAATTTCACTTTTTGATCTTTCCTTACTCTTCTAAATACAGTTAGTAATCGCTGTATTCTCTGTTTTCATGACTGTTCATTTCTGTGTTTTGGCTTTTACCATGTTATATGGAAATATATTTTTGCATTATTTTTAGCTTTCCTATTTGATTATAATCTCCCTGAGGGCTAAAATGTTAATTTTGAAATCTTTATAATCTATATAGTGCCCGAAAATAGCTGTTCAGTAGATATTTAATAAAGAACAAGATATATTTATTGATTGGTTTTAGTGTCTTAAATATCTTTATTTTTTAAGGAATAAATGTTTAATCACATACATAGAAATCATATAGAATATCATTTTTTTTCTGTGAGCCAAATCAGCTTCTCTATTTTATTTTATTATTTATTTCCATAGATTTTGGGGGAACAGGAGGTGTTTGGTTACATGAATAAGTTCTTTAGTGGTAATCTGTGAGATTTTGGTGCACTCATTACCTGAGCAATGTACATTGTACCCAATTTGTATCTTTTATCCCTTGCCCCGTGTCACCCTTTCCCCCAAGACCACAGAGTCCATTGTATCATTCTTATGTCTTTGCATCTTCATAGCTTAGCTCCTGCTTATGAATGAAAACATGTTTGGTTTTCCATTCCTGAGATACTTCACTTAGAATGATCGTCTCCAATTCCATCCAGGCTGCTGCAAACGCCATTATTTTGAAGAACAAGATAAATTTGGATATAACTGTGAAGTAGGCAAAATTCTCTCCATACTTTCAGAATATGCCTTTATTTCCTGTCACAGAAAGCACCAAAACATACAAAACTTCCCTTGATTTCCTTACCTGTAAAGTGAGCGTGGAAGGAGACAATCCTAGAAGCTTCTACCAACTCAAAAATTCTGTAACTCTTAAAAGTGGCCCATGGCCTCATAATAATATTAAATTGGTGCTATTAAATATTATTCTAGACTAGAGTAACAGATCTAATCGAAATGATGCCACAGGACCTAGGGTTGTGTTCTAAATCTGCAACCAAATGGTCATGTGACATTGGATAAATCACCTAATATCTAAGCTTCAGGCTGGGTGCAGTGACTCACGCCTTTAATCCCAGCGCTTTGGGAGGCCAAGGTGGGCGGATCACCTGAGGTCAGGAGTTCAAGACCACCCTGGCCAATATGGCGAAACCCCATCTCTAATAAAAATACAGAAATTAGCCAGGTGTAGGGGCTTGCACCTGTAGTCTCAGCTACTTGGGAGGCTGAGGCAGGAGAATTGCTTGAATCTGGGAGGCAGAGGTTGCAGTGAGCCAAGATCATACCACTGCACTCCAGCTTGGGTGACAGAGTGAGACTCTGTGAGTCTGTGAGTGACAGAGTAAGATTCCATCTTAAAAGACAAAAAACAAAAACAAAAAACTTAAGCTTCAGTAATCTTTTTTCTTTTTTTTTCTAGACAGTCTTGCTCTGTTGCCCAGGCTGGAGTGCAATGGCGTGATCTCGGCTCACTGCAGGTTCTGCTTCCCAGGTTCAAGTGATTATCCTGCCTCAGCCTCCTGAGTAGCTGGGATTACAGGCACGTGCCACCATACCTGGCTAATTTTTGTATTAGAGATGGGGTTTCACCATGTTGGTCAGGCTGATCTTGAACTCCTGACCTCATGATCCACCCGCTTAGGCCTCCTAAAGTGCTGGCATTACAGGCATGAGCCGCCATGCCCAGCCTCTTCAGTAATCTTAAAAATGAAAATTAAATAATAATTTTTTATAATCATGCAATGAGAATTCATGTTAAAATGTATTTCAAATTGGCTATTAACTTGCACCCCATACTTGGTTATTCATCATGCCGTGGCAGCTAAGACCAAGCCACTTTCATGTTCTGTTGTGGCAGCCCTGCTGCAATAGCCTCCTGACCAGCTTCCCTGCCTTCAGAGAGACAATTTAAACACTTAAATCAAACCACACGATTCCCCTGCTTCCAAGCCTCCAATGCCTCCCATTTTAAACTTAGAATCAAACCCCAATTCCTTGCATGATCTCTAAGAACTGTGTGGTCTGACTACTGCCTACTTCTTCAATGTTCTGTCTGATCATTTCCATCCCTCTGCTCTGGGCCTATTGACTTGCTGATCTTCCAAGAAATATTTGTCCTTTCTGCTTGGTCTTCCCAAGGCTGGGCTTTCATCATTTTGGTCTCTAGCCATGTATCAGAGAGATATTTTCTGTCTACACAATACCTCTCTTTACCTCCAAGAACTTTGTATCTCCTTATGCTAAGATTTGCATTCATTTAGTGACTTGTCCAAAGTTATTCAAACTTCAGAAATTAGAATCCAGAGGTCCCACGTTTCCTAAGAAATCACATGCAGACAGATTGACCCTGCATCTTTGTAATATAAGAAGTACCCACTTCTTCCAGGTTTACTGAAGGAAAACTTTCTGTAACTGAGTCACCAATCAACATTAGATATGGAGGGAGGAATTTTGGACTTGAAACTATTTTTCATATCCTGCAAAGCATGGGGTTATTCTTGAGTTCCCATTGTTGCACTTAAGAATAAAAGGAAGATGGCAATCGGAACTGTGTTTTTTTCCAAAAGGCATTCTAAAACAAAATAAAACATTAATTTAGTAGTCACCAGATTTTTCCAGCAAGCACAGTTTTGTGTTAGAAGGTTTCAGAGATGAAGAGAAGGGGGAAAAAATCTAACAAATGCATTTCACTAGCTGCAATTGATGTGTGGATAAAATGGACATGAATTAATGGCTTTTAAATTGTTTTGGCAGGTGTTTTAAATGGGCCACACTGGACATACATCAATATCCAATCTTCCAATCTTATTTGTAGCAGTTAGAGATAAGATACAGTAAAAATACTTGTAAATTAATGGGTGACTAGCTGGTAAGCAATGAGCAAATTCTAGTGATTTTGATAGGCTATCTGTCCCAATTTCATCTGCACAGTTGACAGGACCCACACCATATTTAAATTGACTTCAAAAATTTTTTTTGTGTTTGCTATTATGAAGGTAAGTGGTATAAAATTCCCTTGTTTAACAAAGACAAGTAACCAAAAAGGAGTAAAATAAAAATCTCCACCAGAGGTCAGCAGTCTACACATTTTTACCATGGTTTAAACTCAAGAACCCACACTACAGGTGGGATCTGAGCTTTAGCGGTAGGGTGAGATGAATTCCCTGACAATAGCACTTATTTCTAAAGCACTCAAAGTCAGTAAAGGTTCACAAAACACACCTTTGAAGTTTAGAAATTATGAGTGCTGCTCATTTATGAAAAAATGAGAGTACATGTGATATGGAAATGGACAATGATCCGATGACTGACAAGTGAATCGAAGCCTGGGTTGCCTTTTCCCTGTCACAGGACTGGTGTTACTGCCACATGCAAAAGCATCCCTTTTAAGAGTCTTTTAGGTTATAGTTCAGTGAGAAATGTGTCAGAAAGAAGCCACAGAGATAAAGGGTCTTCTCCTTATGTATAGTAAAATAAGGAATATATACACGTACATACATACATACATATATACACTACATATATATATATATATATATATATATATATATATATATATAGAGAGAGAGAGAGAGAGAGAGAGAGAGAGAGATCTTTTGAGTAATAGTTATATGCTTTATAAATGTTTTAATAGTCATATTCCTCTAATTGTTGAATATTCTTTCTGGTGAAATGGAGTCACTGAGGTTTGTGTTTCTAACTCTTGTTCATTATTGGAATGATGCCTTATGAGTTAGAAGTATATAAAGGCTTTAAAAGTTTCCCATGAAAAGGGTGGGATTGAAACTGCTGGTCTCAATATCCTTCCAGCCATTGTTTTATTGAAGTTAGCAATCTTTTGGTGTTTTTCTGGATTGGCTTTACTCAGAAACTCTGTGGTCAAAGTAGGCATTTGTAATGTGTTTAACAAAGAACATTTTGCAAAATGTCTGACAATACGGAGTATGAGGTAATTGACACTCGTATATGAAGTCATCATCATCATTACCACAGCAGTCATACCAAGTGCCAACACAACACTGGCTACCCAGTATCACTGGAGGTGCCATAAGGACCACAGGAGGATGTTGATTTGAAGGATGTTTCTCCACTGTCCTAGACAGCACTATAGTCACATTAGGATATTCACAAAAGCAAAGCAAAAGCAATGTTACTGTACTAGGGTTTCTTACAATCTTTTGCTTAATTAACCTTAATTAACTAAATCTACAAAAATGCCACTTCCTTTCTTTCTTTTTTTTTTTTTTTTTTGAGACAGAGTCTCACTCTTGCCCAGGCTGGAGTGCAGTGATGTAATCTCAGCTCACTAAAACCTCTGCTTCCCAAGATTAAATGATTCTCCAGCCTCAGCCTCCCAACTAACTGGGATTACAGGTGTGTGCCACCATACCCAGCTAAGTTTTTATATTTTCAGTGGAGATGGGATATCACCATGTTGACCAGGTTGGTCTCGAACACCTGACCTCAAGTGTCTACCCTCCTCAGTCTCCCAAAGTGCTGGGATTACAGGTGTGAGCCACCATACCTGGCCTCACTTACTTTTTTATCAATAAATCTTGAATGATTTATAATCCAGAAGAGTTCAGGAAAGAAACATGGAGTCTTTAATCTTAGGCTGTGTGCAATATATGATATTTTCAAGTTGTTTCTGGAGAGTTTTAAAAACTGGTCATGAGGCTTAAGTATATTAAATCAGGCTTATTTTCAAAAGTCTAAACTTTAATTTTTATTGACAGTCTTTTAAATCGCAAGAAAATTTTAGTTGAATCCAAATATAGACTCTATACATTCATTTTCTAGAAAATAATAAATAACAGTAGTACATAAAGCTAATACATATGTATACGCACAAAAAAAGAAATGAAATAATTATTCTTTCTTTTTCCACAGATGCAAAACATCACTGAGAAACTCAGTCAATAAATATTTAATAAATATTTGCAAAGATTGCTTTAGAAGTTATTGGAAGAACAATAGTAAATAACTGAGTAATTGTCAACAAGATAGCCATTTAAGGTAATCATATATATATTTAATAATTATAAAATATTTATTCATAAAACAATGAGTACCTGAGCAGTATCAGGCTTTGAGAGGAACACTGGAAGTCAATAGTAATAATAATAATAATAGTAATACCACTAATGACAGAAGCTACCAGTTATTGAGATGGTGCCAGGTAGTGTATCAAGCATTCTCTATTTTGTTTTACCTCCATTTTAAGTGAAAAAACAGAGGACTAGAGAAATTAAATTCTAATGCAAATGTTCAGATATATTTGCAGAACACTCAGCCAGCGTCTGATGTGTTTGGCTCAAAAAATGTTCCACTGTATCATACTAGTTCTCATCAATGACAGAAAAGACAAATACACTTTCCTTCAAAAATCATGGATCATGAAGGATGCAAAGAAACAGAAATGGCTATAAAACATGTAATAATTGCTGTGATGCAGGGATATCTGCATCATAATATTCATCAGGGTGAAGGAAGCTTCTGAATACCCGGTGGTCCATTCACAGAGGAGAGGATGATGCTGGTTTTGAGGTGGCGTGTGAGTAGGAGTTCACTGTACAGTCAAGGGTAGGGAGACATGCAAGTGAAGAGAACAGGAGAGCAAAAGGTCCTTGCATGAGAGAATGAGCACATGCTTTAGTGAGCCTTTGCATAGGATGACTCTGTACAATGAACAGGGAACAATGCTAGAAGAATAGGCAGACTGAGTCCATGAGGAGGATTGGGTATGCCTTGCTAAGGAGCTTGCACTTTATTCTCTAAGCAATGGGGAGAAGTCAAAGCTGAGTATTGACCCAATTAGGTTTGATTTGCCAAATAACCAGAAGCTGTGTGGAGAATAGGTAAGAACAGGAAGAGCAGTTGCAGTATTTTAGGCAAGAAATGATAAGGGATTCAACTAAGACAGTACAGTAGAAATGGGACTGGTTGGAGGGATGCTTACTAGATGAAATCAAGAGGCCCGCTGCAAGTACATATATGGAGCACATGTCCCATAATTCTGGCTCGAATGACTGAGCATAGCGTGGCATTACTACGTTTGGGAACACTAAGGATGGAGGAGGTTTTTAAGGTGGGTAGATACAATGAGTTGAGTTCTAAACATGTGGAATGTTAGGGGTTATGTTACATATAGATTGATAGGTCCAGTAATGATCAGAAATCCATGGATGCCTGCAAAAGGGAAAACGTTTTGTGGCATCATAAGCAATTTAGTTAGGGAGTCAGTCTCTGGCTTCAGAGCAAGGAAGAGGAAAGGTCATGGGTAGATTCCAGCTTTTAAAGGGGAGATAAAGAGTAGTAAACTAATGGAGTGAAAGAGAAAGTGCCAACATGAAGGGAGATAATCAGTGCAAAAGATCATTTATTTAGCCATTATGATGTGAGTTCACTCTGTGGGGGAGTTAGTACATGAAGATGAAGAAGACATGGGTTCTCTCTTAAGGAGATTATTGTGTAGTGGTGAAGTGATTTCAAAGATGTGGAGGTCAAAGCATGAAATACCACAGAACGGAACATAGGAAATGGACTGAAAAGTATGTTTGATTTGGCCATTGTCTTAAAATACTACAGACAGGATGACTTAGAAACAAATTTATTTCTCATGGTTCTTGAAGCCAGATTAGGATGCTAGTATAGTTGGGTTCCAGTGGGAGCTTTCTTCAAGGTTGCAGAATCCTGACTCCTCCCTGTATCCTCACATAGCGAAAAGAGCACTAGCTAGTCCTCTAGACTCTTCTTTGTTTTTGAGATGAAATCTCACTCAGGCTGGAGTGCAGTGGCACCATCTCAGCTCACGACAACCTCCCCCTCCTGGATTCAAGAGATTCTCCTGACTCAGCCTCTGAGGAGCTGGGATTACAGGAGCTCACCACTATGCCCAACTAATTTTTGTATTTTTAGTAGAGACAGGGTTTCCCCATGTCCAGGCTGGCCTTGAACTCCTGACCTCAGGTGATCTTCCTGCCTCCGCCTCCCAAAGTGCTGGGACTATAGGTGTG
This sequence comes from Saimiri boliviensis, assembly GCF_048565385.1. NCBI lineage: Eukaryota > Metazoa > Chordata > Mammalia > Primates > Cebidae > Saimiri > Saimiri boliviensis. The sequence goes on along the minus strand of NC_133461.1, from coordinate 15,128,972 downwards.
AGCCACTGCACCCAGCGGGCCTCTTCTTATAAGAACACTAATCCCATTCATGAGGGCTCCACTTTCATAAACAAATTACCTCCCTAATGCCCCATGGCCTAAGATCATCACTTGGGATTAGGGTTTTAACATATGAACTCTGTAGAGGGACAAAAACATTCTTTTCATTGCAGCCACTAAGTGGTTGGCCATTTCTCTGGAGAAAAGCAGGTTGGTATGGTGTGAAAGCAGCAGGCAGGGAAGTAAGTGTTAGTTTATATTATTTTACCAAGGAATTGGGCTATGAAAGAAAGATAGATGGTGGAGTGATCATTAAATAACACAGGAGACATAATTAAGAATGATTATTTTTAAGATAAAAAGAAATTTAGCCAGCTTGAATTTCAGGGAAAATATGAAATAAAGAAGATGAAGAGGCAGAATAGAGAGGAAAATTTGATGGAACAAGTCTTGGAAAGGAAGGGCATTGTATTAGTCTGTTTTCACACTGCTAATAAAGACATACCTGAGACTGGGTTATTTACAAAGGAAAGAGGTTTAATGAACTCACAGTTCCACATGGCTGGGGAGACCTCACAGTAATGGCAGAAGGCAAAGGAGAAGAAAAGCCACATCTTACATGGTGAGAGGCAACAGAGTGTGTGCAGGGGAACCGCCCTCATAAAACCACAGATCTCATGAGACTTATTTACTATCATGAGAACAGCATGGGAAAAGCCTGCCCCCATGATTAAGTTACCTCTTACTGGGTCCCTCTCATGACATGTGGGGATGATGGAAGCTACAATTCAAGATGAGATTGGGGTGGGGACACAGCCTTAGGACCTCAGAGATTAAAGCACAAACCTAGGGCAAAACAAGAGGCAACTCTGCCTGAGAACACAGGGCTTGAGCATTTAGGCTGGGTCTATGGTATAGATCAGGCATCCCCAAACTTTTTACACAGGGGCCCAGTTCACTGTCCCTCAGACCATTGGAGGGCCGCCACATACTGTGCTCCTCTCACTGACCACCAATGAAAGAGGTGCCCCTTCCTGAAGTGCGGTGGGAGGCCGGATAAACGGCCTCAGGGGGCCGCATGCGGCCCGCGGGCCTGTAGTTTGGGGACGCCTGGTATAGATATTCTTTGTTTGCTTGGAGGCAGGTTGATTTTCAGGGAATTGTAAAGGCCTGTAGGAGATGTGAGGGTTTAAAATAGCCAATGAGGGGATCAAAGACAGGAAAAGTCTTGTGGAGAAGTTTTGAGGGCCTACCTGAACTTGGAGCTAACTAAGTTGAAATGCCATCAATATCTGCTATGGGAAAGTTTTCCTCCTAACCTTGCCTAAGGAAATCCATGAAAAAGTGAATAGGAAAACTGTTGGATAATCAGTGTTGGCAAGGTGTGTGGGGCAAGACAGGGTGTAGAGGGAGATGCAGATCCTGGCAAGACAAGTGTTGATATGATAAGCCATGAGATCCGGGCAGGGTCTGGAAGTATGCAGGAAGATCATTTGCCACAGTCTGGCGTTGAGCAAAGGATGTTGAGGATTTGGCTCAAGGTTGTTTGCATACTGGACAAGCTTGGGAAGTTGTAGACAATGTTTTTCTCTAGGGAGATTCAGATCTTTCTCCTCCTGGAATTATTCCAGAGTAATAATGTCACCTTCCTATCACTAGCGCATTCTAGATAATAAAGATAATTGTTTCTCCCTGGAGGGTAGGACTAGCAGGTTGGCCAGTGGCCCACAGGTAAGATCCAGAGCGCCTGATTTTGGAGTTCTCATGTGTGAATCGTGTGTGCAGCGCCTACCTGGGCCTATCTCTAAATTACCCCTATGGGACTTGCAAAGCTAGTTAGGGGAATTCATGTGGATAAGAGACTCAGGCCTTCTGTGCTGTAAGCAGTAAACTGTTTCAATTCATTTGGAATCATTACATCCTTTCTGCTTGAACTTACGGAAGTGTGGGCACCAAGCTACCACCTACAGCAGTTGTTGCTACTGCTTAAGAGCTGCTTGACTGCTTGATACAGTAAAGTCAGGACAGAGGACTGGGTGTGAAATGAAGAGAAAGGAGACATTTTGATGGATGTGAAGAGCAATGTGTGAGTGCAAGACAGGATGTAATAAGTGCCTACAGCTTATTCCCAACAAAAAGGTAACGTGCCATGGGAAGGGTTTGTGAAGGAGGTTCTATTTCAAGTCATTCTTTGATTATTGGAATGGTGTGATGCTCAATAATTAAGAATGATGCGAGTTACTTCAGTATGGGTTAATAAATGGCAGATGCAGAAGTAGAAAGCTGGAAGGTAAGAGACCAGGCTTGCGTGGAAGTTTGGGGCATGTGGGAAGACTGGAGTTGCCCAGTTTAATGGTTATGAGGACCAATAAAATGATGCTAGAAATGGCTTCAGTGAGGCCAGCAGACAAGCTTGACAGCAAAGTGCATGAATCAAAGGTTAAGATGATTAAACTTCGGAATATTATTATTATTATTGAGATGGAGTCTCACTCTTGTTGCCCAGGCTGGAGTACAATGGTGCAATCTTGGCTCACTGTAACCTCCACCTCCTAGGTTCAAGCAAAACTAGGGGTCTGTAAAAGGGAAGTCAGAGAATACATAACTTATTTTTGTGTGTTTCTTCTTGTATTAGAAGTGCTTTTGAGAGTCATTACCTACCTTCATTTCTGGAGTCCACATACCTGATTAAGAAGTTAGAAGTATTTATTGTAAAGGCTGATCTTTAAGGCAGAATGCTGCATATGAATTGTAACCCTTTAAGAAAAATAAACCCTTTAAGAGAAAAGTAGGAGCTACTTAAGAGTTGGGATCTTTGTAGTGACAAAGACACAGCTAGAGGATACACATTTCCAGAGAAACCTTGAATCTAAGAAACTTTAAATGATTTAAAGAATTGTTTTCTTAAGAGAAAAAAATTTCCTGTCCTATTTTTTCTTTAGTATCTGCTCCATGTAATTTTTTTCTTTTCCTTTACTAACTTATTTATTTAGCAAGAATAGTGTTACTTTTAAATTTTGGTGTTTTCTACTTTTCCTAATCAAAAACGTCAAGTAGATGGCTTGAGTGTTTTTATATTGCTTATGTGAATGCCAAGTAAATATATTAGAAATATTTTAATTTTAACTAGGATTCATGCTTTCCTGAGAGATACTTTTAAAAATATTTTTGGGTTTATTATACTTTCTCTCATATGATTTTTTTCTTCATTTTCTTCATCCTCTGGAAATGTCGTTAGCAGAGCAAACTAAAAAGGCAAATGAAGATGTCTGGGGAAGCAAACTGCCCTCGCTTTTCCAACTCTGGATAAATTATACAACAAGGTTACTCTACCAATTAGATAATGTCTTGGGACATAACCAGTCACTTTCTAAATACAAGCACATTTGAATTTTAAAATGTTAGTTTTCTAAAAGGTAATGCTTTTAGAATTTCTGTCTGGACTAAATATAAAGTGTAGCAGGCCAATCTCGGTAGAAAATGGTATTACATAATTCAGGCCAAGAGGCTTTTGCAATGGTAAGTACAAATTCACCAAACATACATAAATGTAGGCACACATATACACAAATCTGGATGACTTCTTTTAAATATTTTTCTTTGACCATTTTATTGTTGAGTCATTGCTTGAATTTATTTCCTTTTGTGTTCCTCTGTTAGTTTTTGACTAGCAATAACTCTATTATTATCCACATTTTTGAGGGATAAGGGGAATTAGAGAGAGACTATTAAGAGTTTGTGTCATTTTTAGGTTGGATGAAGATGTGATATTTCTAGGACAGGAAATCTTTAAATATTTTAACATCTGATTTTTCTTGAAGAATATCCTTTTTCTGGGCATTCAATTAAATAAACAGAAGTTTTAAAAAATTCAGCTGCAAATACCTAAATATAATAATAAGCATATTTTAGTGTATATATCTATGCATAGTTAACCTAAACACACATTATACACAAGGCCCTTAACTTTTCCATTCAAAAACTTTTCTCCAGCTGCTTTTGTAACTCCAAACAAGATGTTAAAATACTTAACGTACTTTCAAAACTACTTTTATCTTAAAGTCATTTCTGGAAATATTTACATTTTTCAGCAATATAAATCATAGTCTTCATTTAGCCCGACCCTGCTGGCTCAGGAATATGGAATACAGTATTAGTTTCTGTAAGACCGAATTGACTTCACTATGGAATAAAGCTTTCTCGGTATCAGCCCTGCAGAAATATATTGGTTACAGCTAAAATGTATGGCTATGCTTACGCTAAAACATACAGACATTATAAAAGTATATATTGGTTTCGGTAACAATGCATTCTTTCCAATGGATTCATGTGGCTTTCAGCAAGAATGTATTGATTTCATTAAAATGTGCTTCTCGAGATAAACAAAAATTCAGTTAGAATGCATTGGTTTCTGTTTAAGTTCATCGACTGAAGTGAAGAACATTACGCTATTATTGGGTAGCCTCGGGGTCTGGTAAGTATTGAATAGAGAAGTACACATAAGTAATAATAAAGGCTGGGGAAAACAAAGATATTATAAACTGTATAAAGATGTAAAAATATTCAACACGCATTATTAGACCAAATTTTCCCAGAGGCACTAAGAGTTAGCCCAGATACTTTTCATAAAGTCACTTCAACCTCAGTGTATTTGAATTCGTAGGAAGCCAAGCAACTTACTGTACAGAGAAACTCTTCCTCTGTTTAAATTATTCTTCAAGAGGGCATTAGGTTCATGAGGATGCACTTCAGATCATGTGTCTGCAAATTCTACACAATATATATGTGCATTAACTCTCTGAAGCATCATACTCTGTGGGTATGCATATATATATGTGTATATATATATGTGTGTGTCTCCAAATTATACACAAATATATACACATATATGTGTATACATATGTACACATATATATATTTAACATATATTTGCATATATATACAGAGTGTATATATGTATATATATGTGTCTTCAAATTCTACATGTATATATACACATATATACACCTATATATATATGCACAGGACTTAAAATATTCACATAGAGTAGGCAACAGTCTGGGAAAATCCAGTTTATTTTGCTCAACCCACCTATGCATTTTTATGCTTCTTGTAGAGAAAAGAAAGACCTAGAGAAGGGAGAGGAAGGATAAATACCGTTACTCACATTTCCTCACGTTTTCATTTCTTTTTTTTTTTTTTTTTTTTTTTTTTTGAGACGGAGTTTTTGCTCTCGTTACCCAGGCTGGAGTGCAATGGCGCGATCTCGGCTCACCGCAACCTCCGCCTCCTGGGTTCAGGCAATTCTCCTGTCTCAGCCTCCTGAGTAGCTGGGATTACAGGCACGTGCCACCATGCCCAGCTAATTTTTTGTATTTTTAGTAGAGACGGGGTTTCACCATGTTGACCAGGATGGTCTCGATCTCTCGAGCTCGTGATCCACCCGCCTCGGCCTCCCAAAGTGCTGGGATTACAGGCTTGAGCCACCGCGCCCGGCCCACGTTTTCATTTCTAAGCAAACAAGAGCAGAACTTAAGACTCCTTTGGGTAAAATTATATTTAAATACTATTAATTATAATACCACCTAGCTTTTATCCAAGAAAAAGGTAGATAATGCACATTTCACTTGGGGAAATATTTTTCTCATTATTATTGTTTTATACAATCTAAGCAATCCAAGATCAGAGTAGAAAACATAAAAACATAAGCAAATGTAAGAGTTACTTTTAATTATATCAAAGCCTATTACTGATAAAAAATATCCCTCAATATATTTTGGCACCTGTTTTTAATATATTTTTTTAAAATAAATGCTTCAAAGTCAAATTTATTTATTTAATGAAAAATTGCAAATACTATGGTGAATGAAATTAAAGGCATCTGACCATAAAGTTTACACTGTAGGGTTTGAAAAACAAGGACAATTAGATAATAAACAATCCCTCATATAGTGCTGTTCGTATAAGTTGGTACTACGCTGTGGAACGGGGCTTGCCGATGCCTACACAAGCTGAAGATAGAGATATATTTTAATTATATTTGTGGTTAAATATCTACATAATTGCATAAATTTATCTTTTTTTAAATTATACTTTAAGTGGGGTGCATGTGCAGATCTTGCGGGATGGTTGCATAGGTACACACATGCCATGGTGGTTTGCTGCCTGCATCCACCCTGTCACCTACATCAGGCATTTCTCCCAGTGATATCCCTCCCCAACCTCCGCACCCCTCGCTGTCCCTCCCCTAGCCCCCGACCCCGCAACAGACCCCAATGTGTGATGTTCCCCTCCCTGTGCCCATGTGTTCTCATTGTCCAACACCTGCCTATAAGTGAGAACATGCGGTGTTTGGTTTTCTGTTCTTGTGTCAGTTTGCTGAGAATGATGGTTTCCAGATTCATCCATATCCCTACAAAGGACATGAATCATCCTTTTTTCTGGCTGCATAGTATTCCATGGTGTATATGTGCCACATTTTCTTTATCCAGTCTATCACTGATGGGCATTTAGGTTAGTCCAAGGTCTTTGCTAATGCTCCCTAAATACCATTCTATGTTTATATATTTAGACAATTGGAAATTATATTACATAAACTTTGTTCTAAACTGCTTTTTTAGTGTATACAGGAAACTGCATAAAATGTTAAGGGCACAGTTAAATGACTTATAAAGCTAACACTCATGTATGTATCATGCAGATTAGGAAGCAGAAAGTTGACAGTGTCCTGAAACCCCTGTGCACCCTCTCCAATCCAAATTCCACCCTTCCCTTCAAAGTTGACCATCATCTGGACTTCTATGCTAATCACTTTCTTGCTTGTCTTCATACCTTATCTTCTTACCTTTACTAAGTGTGCATTCCCAAACATGATTGAAATTTGATTTAGCTTTGAAATGTATTTAAATGGAAACATAAAGCCATATTATTTTGAGTGGTTTCCTTTCCCCAGTATCATGTTTGTGAGATCAATGTACATTGTTACAAATAGTTATAATGCGTGAATTACTATGAAGCATTCCATGGAATAATATCCAGTGCTTGTTTATCTACCCTACTGATGGACATTTGGGCTGCTTTTGCTTTGGGTGCTATGAACAAGGATACTATGAACACATGTCCAGGGAGCATGCGTGCATTCATTTCTTTGCAGTATATCTAGGTGTAGAGTTGAAGGGTCATGATGAGGTTTATGTATCTCAATCAATAATACCGAAGAACTTTCTAAAGTGGTTGTACTAATTTACTCTGTCAACATCAGTACATTACTCATCAGTTCTGCTTACTTACTCTAAATCCTCGGCAACATTTGGTATTTTCAGTCTAATTCTAGTTATTGGGAGGGTATAAAATAATATTTCCTATGATTTTAGTTAACATTTCTCTGATGATTAACACTGTTTAATAGCCTCTCTTCCCCTCCACTTCCCTCTCCTTTCCTTTCTACTTTGGGTCACCAGTCTTCTAATTATTTTGTAGAAAGCTTTCATATGTTCTATACACCACTAATAGGTGAACTCTGGACTATGGGTGAAATCTGACCTGCCGTATTTTGGTGAATGCAATGTTACTGAAACTCAGGCACACTTACTTTCATACTGTTTTCATGCTACAATGTCAGAGTTTAGCAGTTGAAACGGAAGCCATACGACTTGCAAAGTCTGAATTATTTACTCTCTGACCCTTTACAGAAAAGGTTTGCTAACCCCTTGTGCCCACTAATCCTTTGCTGGTCATATATTTAACAAACATTTTTTGTCTCTGTATGGCTTGCATTTTCACTTCCTTGATGCTATTTATTTGATAAGCATGATTTCTTAATTTTAGTGTGCTCATCATTATTACTTTATACATTTTGATCATAAATAAATTGTCTTTATATTAAATTCATGATAATATTCTCTGGCATTATTTTCTAGGAAAACATTTTGATTTGCTTTTCACATATATTTCTATAATCTAATTGTAGTTTTTGTGAATAGTGTGATATAGGGCTTTAGCTTCACATTTTTCTGATTCATACCAAAATGTCCCAGAACTATTAAAAAGGACCACTATTATCCCATGTCTGTGCAATGCCACCTATAAAAAATTAAATGTTTATATATGCTTCATATGTTTTTATACTCTATCCTCCTCTACTGGCATAGTTTCCATCCTTATGCTAATATTGCAATATCTTAATTACTATAGTTTTATTATAAGATGTAATAACCTAGATGAAATTTTGACATCTTGTCCTTTTCAAGGGTGTCTTAAATACTCTTGGCCCTTTGAATATTCATATAAATTGTATAATCCACTTGTCAAATTCAACTTACTAATTGGGATTGTGGTTAGAATTCCTTGAATCTATAGATCAGTTTGTAGAGAACTGGCATATTACCATCAACATATTGCATATTGAATTTTTAATGCATATGCTTGATAAATACCTCTATTCAAATATTCTTTCACTTACCTTAGCAATTTCATAGGTTCCTACATAAAGGCCTTGGAAATATTTTGTTAGGCTTATTCCTTGATATATAGTATTTCTAATACTTTTGAAAGTGATTCTAAAACTTCATTTTGTTTCTTGCTGATGTATACAACTGTAATTCATTTCAATACATTGATCTTTAATCCAACAACTTTGATAAAATAATTTGTTGATTCTAATAATTTATCTGTGGATTACCTTGGATTTTTAATGCAATATATATTTTTTGTAACAGCAGTGTTAGTGCTTTCTTTGAAAATCTTTGTAACTTTTGTTTTATATGTAGTTATTGATGCAGTTTTATGTTTGCCTTACTCTGTTACTTAAGTTGGTGCCAAACTAATTGCAATTTTTGAAAAAAAAAAAGACAAAAACTGCAATTACTTTTGTATCAACCTAATAGAATTTCTAGTACTTATTAAACCTTAGTGACGCATATAGGCAAGTAACAGAGAAAAAGCTTTCAAAGCTTTCAGTATTTTTTAAGGATAGTTTTTAAAAATCAGATTTAGGTACTTCTTTTCTATTGTTAGTGGAGATCATTTCCCAAAACCTAAAACGCAATTAAAAAAACCATCAGTAATATTGTATTTTATTATTTTTCCCAAGATTCTATAGTTTTATAGTATGTACAGTGTTTATGGTATGCATACACACACATAAAAGCTTTCAATGAAAAATTTTATTTCTTTATTAATGACAGGATTATTCATATTCACAATTTTTTGTGTGTGATGTTTTGATTTTTTTGGAGGAATTTGTCAATTTTATCTAACTGTTCAAATTTAGTGGCATAGAATTCTTAATAAAATAATTGAATATTTTAATCTTTTATTATCTATAGTAATGAAAAATGTATCAAAATAATGGAAAAAATATTTATTGAGAGCAACATTCTGAAACAGAATCTTTAAGACAGTCTGGTAGTATGTTGTGTCAGTAAGTTTTCATCTTAGCCGCACATTGGAATTGCCAATTCTAAAGCCCCATCCAAGACCGGTGTACTTAGAATATTCTAGGCAAGTCTCAGGTATAGACATTTTTAAGGCTTTTCAGGAGATTCTGATATCCAGTCAAGGATGAGAAGTATTGCACTGGTACTTCTGGAATACTGAATTCAGTTTCTACTTATCAGGACTGGGAGCAAAATTATTTTACCTCCATGGGCATATCACTTCATTTAAAAAATAAAATGAGGGTTCAAGCATAATGACCCTATAGGCTTTCATGGATAAGGAAAGATGGTAAATACAGGTTCTGGGGAGCAGCCAAATATAAGATAATAGACAGGACAGACATTTTCTCGGATAAACTGGAGGGCTTGCACCACCAGAAGCATTTCAATCCTCCTCTTCTTTCATCGTCTAACATTGTAATGAGCAAACAAAACATCCCTGGGAGGACTTGGGCTCCTGAATTCTGGATTAAATGAACATCTAGGTCCTTTCTAGCTTCTATACACTCCATAAAGTTAGGTCCATCACTCAAGGGAACTGGTGTGTGATTATGGGATAACATTTAATTCTTTCTTATATACGTATAGAAGTGGCCAGAACATTCAAGACAAGCAGAATCTAGAGAAAGTACCTAATAGATTTGCAAAGAAGTTTAATTGTTTCCACATTTTTTTCATTTAATTTGGTGACTTCTAAGAAAAAGGATGGAAATTATAGAGGCTGTCAGGTACTTGGATTCACAGTATCTTTTCACTGGAAAATACAAGTAAGGGCTTTGTCAAAGAGAAATTGCGCTGGACACTTGTGAAAAATGGCAAGGAAGACTTATTCAGGACTACTGCAACCAAGGAGAGAGATGGGACTCAACTGCATGGAAACAACAGGGAGGAGAGTTTGGAATCCCTGAGGCGAGCTAGTGCAAAAGTACTGCAGGATAGTAAGGCAGAGGTTGGTCAGCGTGATTAGGCCATCTGTGTTTGCTGATTGTCACCGATTGAAGTTAGGTTCTGACCCAGAGACTGGGAGGTAGGGGCACTCTCTTTATGATCACATTTCAAAGGGATGGCTCCCATGTCAGATTTGTATCTCAAAGGGGCAGAGAAAGGACTTACAATGCATGTTTGCTAAAGCAAATGTTCTATGAAAAGAAAGAGGTCAGAGACCTATAGTTAGGAACAAACCTGTCTAAAGTTTAGCCAAGCTGAGGAGAATGTTAAGGCCATGTAGGTCAGCTTTTTAAAATAAGAAATAAAGAAGATAGAAATTGATTTTTCTCCTCTGGGGATCTGTAGGCAAAGCTCTATTAACATTATTCTGCCTCTGTGTGTGTGTGTGTGTGTGTGTGTGTGTGTGTGTGTGCGCTCGCGCGCACGTGCACACATCTGTGTGTGTGTGTCTGTGTGTGTGTGCACGTGCACACATCTGTGTGTGTGTGTCTGTGTGTGTGTGCACATGCACACATCTGTGTGTGTGTGTGTGTGTGCACATGCATATGTACATGTGCATATGAGTGTGTTTAAGAAAACTGCAATCTCAGTCCTGCAGGTTCATTGGGAGGGTCACATGAGGCCGAGTTTACTTCCGTAGAGTTGGGGCCATACTATTGCAAGCTTGCTTCAGGTAAATACATCATTTTTTTCCTGTTTCATATCTAGAGTTCTTTGAAAGATTGTCTCCTTTTGCTTATACATTCTTTCACTGCAGAAAACTACTTCAGATATAGAGCCTTTCTTGGATATTATTAATGCTATATATGAGTCAAAAGCAGATTTGTTTTATGTTAGCTCAATGGAGACCTAAAAATGGATTTTTATGAAAACTGTCACAAAGGTCATGTCATTTACTTTGTCCCAGAATGGTTTTTCTTTAATATGTAGGTTCTAAATAAAAGGCTTTGGTCTTGGAAAGCATTGCAAATTAAATTTGCCTACATTAAATTCTAATATTTTCTGCTCAGTGTTGGTGGTCTGTCATTTCCATATTGCGTTTAAGGTTTTTCAGACATACAAAAACTGAAAATATTTATCACCAGCTGACCTACACTACAAGAAATGTGAAAGGAAGGCCTCCAGGCAGGAGGAAAGCAATACTAGATGGAATCTGGACTTACATGAAGACACTGGAGGGTGACCACATATGTAACTATATAGGACGTTTCCCTTTTTTCTTTTTCTTTCTTTTCTTTTTCTTTTTCTTTTTCTTTCTTTCTTTTTTTTTTTTTTTTTTTTTTTTTTTTTTTTTTTTGAGATAGAGTCCATCACCCAGGCTGGAATGCAGCAGTGCAATTTTGGCTCAGTGCACCCTCCACCCTCCTCCTGGTTCAAGCAATTCTTGTGCCTCGGCCTCTTGAGTAGCTGGGACTGCAGGCGCATGCCACCATGCCTAGCTAATATTTTTTGTATTTTTCATAGAGATGGGTTTCACCATGTTGGCCAGGCTAGTCCTCAAGTGATCTGCCCACCTAGGCCTCCCTAAGTCCTGGGATTACAGGTGTGAGCCACTGCATTTGGGAAGGGACATTTTTCCTTTGCCTTTTGCCACTCAATGCAGTCTGTGGGTTAGCACAATAGCAATAGGAGTGTTCTAGGTACCTATACCCCTCAAACTTCCACAGCCTCAAAGGCCTACTCTTTTTATGCAGTCAAGCTCCAGTAGAAGAGTTTATCAGAGGCAAGGTTACCAGAAACCCTGAATTAATGCTTCTAGTAAAGGAGCATCAGTGATAACCAGAAAGGGAGGGCAATGGAAGCCTAATGGGAGTTCAAGCTGTGTTTTTGATAACCACCTACACTTGCTGCTACTTATACAGTGAACTATTGACTGGGATGAATGTTTCCACGAAAGGCCATTCCTCTTGTAAAATTTCATCAGAATTTAAACCCTTCTGATGCTGACCCACTTGCATTTCTCTGCTTAGTCCAGACTCTTATTTGACAGTTAATTACAGTAAGCCTGAACTGTTGAACTGCCTCAAAGACCAGTTCAAATTTTCCAACAAAATAAATTTAGCTTCACTTCATCTGAATTAAAAGGTTGCAGCTTTCATCAAGAATCTCTGGACTCTGCCCCCTGCTTTGGGAAATGAAGCATGCATGGAGACATTATTTTTTTCTCTCAAATTCCCAATTGCTGCAATAGTAAAAAAGAAGCAGAGGAACATTCAAGTGAAAAGAAAATCATGCACTAATTACTGGATGTGCTGTTCTGAAGTTCTAATTTCAAGAAAAATGCACAGCCAGTATTTCTAACGGGAAATGAACCAACCTTGAGACCGGCCAGGTTTTTGCATCTTTAATTTGTACTGGATGCTTTTGATATTGCAGGCCTAGAGAGATAAAAAGCAGCTGAGACAATAGGCAGGTGCTGCAGTCCTTTTCAGGTACTGAGCTCTCCCCGGTATCCTAATTACAGACTCTTTACATGAAGAATTCTTTTTGAAGCTAATCATAGTGCTGAAGGTAATGAGAGTGAAGGTATCCAGAGGATGCTAATGAAAAAGTTGAGAAATCTCTTTCGAGGATGTCTTAATTATGAGGTCTGTCTTTCAAGGGAAAGAGAACAAACATTTATTATTGAGGACCTACTATACACCAGGCTTTGTGCTCAGTGTTTTTCATTTGAGACCTGTATTTATCCAGTCCTTCACTGACTGTGAACATACAAATGAGGTTACCTTACTATATATGCCTTTTCTATCTGATGAACCAATGGGAATGCATTCATTTTCAAGGTTTCTTCGATTCTATTATCGAGGACAATTCTCAGGGCTGTTTCCCAGGCTCTCATGATCCTGTTCCCAAAGCTGCCCACTTTGGTTCCACTAGTGAGGAAACTACACTCTTCTGTTGCACAGCGTTTCATTTATTGAAAGTGACATTGCAGCACAACCTGATGGCTCCCAAAAGTTCTGAGTTTACACGTTTTTTAGTACCCTTTCCCCCAGATTTCTGGTGCCAAATTTCCTTCTCTGTTGTCCTGCAGAAAAACTTCCAATTTGCCTTATGTCTCTCTCTTCTGATACATTACCGTGCAATCTAGGAACTGCCATCATGAAATAATTCAGATGTATTTCCCATGGCATTGTTCAGCTCGTCTCTCTCTGGAATAAATCCTTGCCTATAATAAATACTTAACTGTATATGCCAGGCTTATTCAAATTTCAAGTTTGACCTAGTTGAGAACACTGCCAGAGCAATATCATCTCACAAAATTCTTGCAATAATACTGCAAGGATATGACTATTCTTCTTTCCTTTGACAGGTGAGGAGCCATTTAAATCATTTCCCCAAAAGTCAACGTCTTGTAAAACTGAGATTTGAACTCTTAACATTGATATACTTTTTACTACCGAATGTTTTGAGATAAATACAGACTTGGAGATAAGAAAATAATGGTAATGTATGTAGCCTCCCTCACTAATAAAATAAGCTTTAAGGAAATACTTTCTTATAGAGTGGCCAATGGTCAATGTTTTCAAATCACTAAATGGTTAACCTTCAGCATACAATTATTCACTTGACACCTCTCTTTTCTGTGTCATCATTAAGGTTTATAAGGCTGAGCATCTGCAGTTTATAGAGCACAGTTTTAGTCCTAGTGGGGAAGAACCAAAAATATACACAAGTGAGAAAAGGTAAAGAGAAAACACAAGAAACAAAATAACATAAGCTGATACGGTTTGACTGTGTCCCACCCAAATCTCATCTTGAACTGATAATCCCCACATGCGGGAGAAACCCGGTGGGAGGTGCTTGAATCACGGGGGCAGTTACCCTCATGCTGTTCTCATAGTAGTGAGTGAGTTCTCATGAGATCTGATGGTTTTATAAGGGGCTTTCTCCACTTTGCTCGGCACTTCTTCCTGCTCTCACATGAAATAGGACCTGTTTGCTTCCACTTTCACCATGATTGTAAGTTTCCTGAGACCTCCCCATCCCTGTGGAACTGTGAGTTGATTTAACCTCTTTCCCTTATAAATTACACAGTCTCTGGCAGCTTTTTTTTACAGCAGCGTGAGAATGCACTAATACATAAGCCCATGATCAAATGTTGAAGCTCAACGTAGTAAAAGAGCTACCTTTAACCAAGGGCCTCTTACCTCTAGTCTCTGCAATGGGAGTTCTAAACTTTTAAAATTTCCCCACGATGTATGTAAAGCATTAAAGTGCCATAGTACTAAGTTGGGGAGCTTGGAGGACACTTTGGGATCATATATCTTTGTTTGGTATTTAATTGTTGGAGTAAGGTGGGACCAGATGAGCAAGTATATGGGGTTGTTGGGAGAGAAGGTGCTACTTAAAGCACCTGGAAGTCCTTTGCTTTGATGTCACCATTTTAAATACATTATCCCTTTTCAAAGAATTCATGTCATGTGTAACGCCTACCAACTGGAATGTATATGGTTTGGTTTTGAAGCTATAATATCGAGAGAGGCATGGTTGAAACCAAAATTTAGACTTTTACTCACAACATGTAAGAGACTTCAGTTGCTTAGCTCACAGCATATTGCACTAACCAGATTGGATCCTTCTTATTCTCTGGAACTTTCAAACCTCCGGGGCCTTTTATTCTCTTGCCTTATACAAGATGTTTCTCATCTACATCCTTCACCATCTTGGTTCCTTGAGCACCTATCCCTCTATGCCCACTCCTGCATCCGGCATATTAACATAGCACATTTCCCCTTCACAGTCTCTTTGATCGCTTTTCATTTAAAAATCTGTGCACATAGCTTTTGTGCACAGATTTTTTTTTTTTTTTGATAAAGGAAGTCAATATAAATGTATGAAAGATGCCTAACACCATCCATTGCTTGTTCAATCATAGATGGCTCTTAGGAGAAGGCTGTGAACCCTCATACACTGTAAGGGTATGGACAAAAGTCTGTAAAAATATCTAAGGTCAAGAATAATTTTTGATTGATTTATGGGGGAAATTTCTATATTCTCTTGTAGCAATTAATGTCATGGAAAGATAGTATCCATTAAAAATCTAGTTGAGGAACTAAATTAAGATTAGAAATTAATCTTTAAAATTGTTTTTTGCTTTTGTAGATCAGATTGATAGGAATATGAAGACATTATTGGCTTTGCTAAAATACAAACTTATATTTAAGGATCCATATAAGAAAAACACAATTCAAAATTATGAATTAGGACTTTAAGCATTGCAAAAATGCTCCCTGCTCATATGACATAAATTTTCCACTTATATGACATAAATTTTGGCGAAAGAGCTCACATAATCCCTTGCTTTCCATTCAGATTTTCTGTTTCTATTTTCTATGCTCAAATGCAGAAGGTGCGTTAATGGTACCTGAATTCATCCAATAAAATCTCCTCTCTTTATTCATTCAATCAATACTTTTAATTCATTCCATTTAATCACCAGTATTTATTTTGTATTCTTCTGTCTCAACATAAGCATCAATTCTAATGTCTTTTTGTTTATAAATGCTTTTGGAAAAGGCATATTATTTTTTATGTGTGTACATTTTCAACTTACAGAAGTGCTGTTAGTTTATTTTCTTTTTCAGACCCTTTGCCCATGTAAAATATAAAATACAATGTTTTTAAAATATCATTACTTGGCATTATGCTTTTAAGATTCATCCATGTTGCTCCATGTACATCTCATTCATTGCTTCCTTTTGCTCTGTAATACCTATGAGAGCATCCGTCAACCTTTATCTACCCGTTCTCCTTGTAATGAACTTGCCAAACCTCACCTCCAACTCCAGACTTCCCAAATAATGCTGTAATAAATATTATACGTGTCCTCTTACAGGTCTGCATGAGAAATTTATTGGCATATATAACTAGTAGTGGAATTGCTGAATCACACTGCAGGTTGGATTACACAAAATAGAGTTAAATGTACCAGATGCTCTTTATAGGGGCTGCTCCAGTTTACAATCCCACTAGCAGTCCTTGAGGGCCCCTGTGTCTCCACATTCCATCAGTTATCCTTCTTTCCAATTTTTGTTAATCCAGTAGGTATCAAGTGATGTTGCTTTGCTTTGATTTGCATGTCTCTGATTTCTAGTAAGTTTGAGCATCTATTTGTGTATTTATATACAGAAGTCTTTTGTTGTCCATGGGCGATTGCCTCCAGGACCTTCCACAAATACCAAAATATGCAGATGCTCAAGTCCCTGACACAAAAGGATGTAGTATTTTCATATAACATATGCACATGGTCTCATGTGATTTAAATTAACCTTAGGTTGCATATAATACCTAATACAATGTAAATGCTATGTAAATATTGGTTCCACTGTATTGTTTAGGGAATAATGACTAGAAACAAAAAGTCTGTGCATGTTTAGTACAGACAAAACCATTCTTTTTTTTTTTTTTTTTTTTTAAGACGGAGTCTCACTCTGTCGCCAGGCACTGGAGTGCATTGGTGCAATCTCGGCTCACTGCAGTCTCCCAAGTAGCTGGGACTACAGGCACATGCCATCACGCCCAGCTGATTTTTGTATTTTTAGTAGAAACGGGGTTTCACCTTGTTGGCCAGGATGACCTCGATCTCTTGACCTGGTGATCCACCCACCCAAAGACTCCCAAAGTGCTGGGATTACAGGTGTGAGCCACCATGCCTGACCAACCATTCATTTTTTAAAAATATATATTTTATTGTACTTTAGGTTCTGGGGTACATGTGCAAATCATTTTTATATGTATTTTTAATCCTTGGTTGAATCCACTAATATAGAACCCATAGATACAGAGAGTTGACCATACTTGCTAAGTTTTGGGTTTCTTTTTCAGACCCTTTGCCCATTTTTCTATTGCAGTTATTGTCATTTTTCTATCAATTAACAATGTCTAGACATTTAGACATGGTAAATGTCTAAAATAGCCTTAGACATAGTATTTTCTAAATATTATTCACTTTTTTGCCAAGACATTTAAGAATCTTCTCTCATTTTTTCATTTATGAGAACCATCTATATGTAGTTGAATAGAAATCTTTAATTTTGATACAACCAAATTTATCATGCATATGCCTTGTTATTTTTACTTTTGAAGTTTTACCAAGTCCTTCTTTATAAATATGTATTTGTATGCATATAAATTCTGTATTTCTATTAATTTTAATATAAAGCTTTTTTCCTTTTTCACATTTAGTTTTTAATCATTTTTATATGTATAATGTAGGGATTCACTTTTATTTTTTAAAGAAGTTAGTTTTTCAAATACTTTTTAAAAATTCATCCATAATATTTTATATATTTATGGAGTAAATGTGATATTTTGTTACATGCATAAAATGTGTAATGATTAAGTCAGGGTATTTGGAGTATCCATCATCTTGAATATTTATCATTTCTATGACTTGGGAACATTTCAAGTCCACTCTTACAGCTACTTTGAAATATGCCACATATTATTATCATTTCTACTCATTCTAGTTCACAATCAAACATTGGAAGTTATATCTTCTACTTAACTATATATTTGTGCCCAATAACCAACTTGCTTCATCCCTCTTCCCACTCAGGTACTCTTCCCAACCTCTAGTGTCTCTCATTCTACTTTCTACCTCCATGAAATCAATACTTTTAGCTCACACATGTGAGTGAGAGCATGTAGTATGTGTCTTTCTGTGCCTGGCTTTTAAAATTCAATATTTAACAAGATGACCACCAATTCCATCCATGTTGTTGCAAATGGCATATTATTCTTTTTATGTCTGAATATTACTTCATTGTGTATATATACCACATTTTCTTAATCCATTAATCCATTGCTGAACATTTAGTTGGTTTCATGTATTTGCCATTATGACTAGTACTGCAATAAACACTGGCGTGCTTGTATCTCGTCGATTTTTTTTCTTTAGGATAAATACCCAGTAGTGAAATGGCTGGATTGTATGGTAGTTTTATTTTTAGATTTTTCAGAAATTCCATACTGTTTTCCATAGTGGCTATACTAATTTACATTTTCACCAACAGTGTATAAGAGTTCTTGATTATTCTAGTAAATGAATTATTGATGTTGTTTATCTTTTCAAAACACAGACTGTTTTGTTCATCATTTGTATTATTTGGTCTCTATTTTGTTTAATTTTGCTCTGATATTTATTTTATTTCTTCTACTAATTTTGGTTTTGGTTTGTTCTTGCTTTTCTAGTTTCCTTAGGTGCATGGTTAGATTGTTCATTTAAAATATTTCTACTTTTTGGATGTAGGAATTTATTGCTTTAACCTTCCTCTTAGCACTGTTTTTGCTATATCCCATAGGTTTTGCTATGTTGTGTGTTTATTTTTATTTGTTTCAAGAATTTTATTTTTGACTTCTTTCTTAATTTCTTCCTTGAGCATGTTATTTAATTTTTAAATTTCATCCTTAACTTCCTTCAGGACATGTTATTTAATTTCCATGTATTTGTACAGTTTCTGAAGTTTCTTTTGTTAGTGACATCTAGTTTTATTGATCATGGTCAGAAAAGAGAATTGATATGGTTTCTATTTTTAAATATTTGTTGAGACTTGTTTTGTGTCCTAACATATGGTCTATCTGGACAATGTTCTGTGTGCTGATGAGAAGAATGTGTATTTTGCAGTGGTTGTATGAAATGTTCTGTACATGTCAGTTAGGTCCACTTGGTCTAAGTCTGTTTTATCTGATGCAGATATAGCTACTCCTGCTCACTTTTGGTTTCTGTTTACATAGACTATTATTTTACATTCCCTTACTTTCAGTCTATATATGTCTTTACAGGTGAGATGAGATTCTTGTAGGTAGCATACAGTTGGATCATTTACAAAATTAATTCAGCCAGTCTATATGTTTTAAGTGGCAGGTTTAATTTATTTACATTCAAGGTTATTACTGATATGTGAGGGCATATTCCTCTCATTTTATTAATTGATTTCTGGTTCTATATTTATTTTTTGTTTTTCTGGTTTTTTTTTCTTTTATTGTCATTGTGGTTTGGTGGTTTTCTGTCATGGTATTATTTGTGTTTTATCTCTTCTTTGTTTGTGTGTTTGCTGACCAGTGGTTTATATGTATGTGTGTATATATATATATATATACATGTATTTTTTTTCCTGGTGGTAAATATTATTCTTTTGCTTCCAAGCATAGGACTAAAGAGTTTTCGTAGTACCAATTTAGTGGTGATGAATTCCCTCAACTTTTGTTTGTTTGAGAAAGACGTTAGTTCTCTTTCATGTATGAAGAATAATATCGTTGGTATAATATCCTTGGGTAGCAGTTTTTTTCTTTATGCAATTTAAATGTATTATCCCATTCTCTTCTGGCCTGTAAGGTTTCTGCTGAGAAATCTACTTTTATTCTGATGAGAGTTCTCTTATAAGTGACTAGACACTTTTCTATTGCTGTTTTAGAATTCTTACCCTTTTCTATTGCTGTTTTTAGAATTCTTTCTTTGACTCCTGACAATATGACTATAAAGTGTTGTGAAGACCTTTCTAGTTGCATCTGCTCAGGGATTTCCGAACCTTCTGTTGTGGATGTGTAAATCTCTTACTAGACAGAAAGTTTTCATCTATTATATCTTTAAATAGGTTTTGTAACCATTTCATTTTTTCTTTGCCTTCTGAAAAACCAAATATTTGAATATTCCATCATTTTATGGTGTCCCATCTGCCATCTGTCAGATAGGATTTGCTCATTTAAAAAAAACCTGTTTTTTCTTTTTCTTTTTTTGAGGTAGAGTTTCACTCTCATTGCCCAGCTGGAGAACAATGGCAGGATCTCAGCTCACTGCAACCTCCACCTCCCGGGTTCAAGTGATTTTCTTGCCTCAGCCACCTGAGTAGCTGGGATTATAGACATGCACCATCAAGCCTGGCTAATTTTGTATTTTTAGTAGACACAGGGTTCTCCATGTTGGTTAGGCTGGTCTCAAACTCCCGACCTCAGGTGATCCTGAGTGCTGGGATTACAGACGTGAGCCACTGCACCCGGCTTCTTTTTTCTTTATTTTTGTCTAACTGGCTTACATTAAAAGACCTATTCAAGTTGTGAGATTCTTTTTTCTGCTTGATTAGTCTTGTTGAAGGTTTTGAACATATTTTATATGCATTCAATGAATTCTTCAGTTCCAGAAATTCTGTTTGATTCTTTTATATGATATATATCTCTTTGGTAAATTTCTCATTCACTGTTCTGTTTCTCTGAATTCTTTTTATTATTTTTCATAATTATTTTATGTCTCACTGATCTTCTTTAGTATCAATATTTTAAATTCATTTTTTCAATAATTTCTTAAATTTCATTTTTAATCAAGATCTATTGCTGGAAAATTATTATGTGCCTTTGGAGGTATCATATTTTCTTGGTTTTTCATGTTTCCGGTGTCTTCATGTTAATATCTGTTCATCTGGTGTAACAGTTGCTTCTTCCAAGTTTTTGAATTTGCTTTCATAGAGGAAAACTTTTTCCTGAAGCTATAGCTGTAGTATTGGTTGCGTAGGGTGCTTTGGCTTTGATTCTGAGTACATGTAGTAGTGTAGTCTCTGTATGATTTCTTTGACTGTAAATAGCATCAGTGATGTCTGTGATTTCCTTGGGACCTAGGGTGTGGTTGTCAGTGGACACTGTGGTGAAGGTTTGCTGAGCACTGGGATGCTACTGAACTAGTCTTCAGGCTCCTGTCATGGCAGCAGTAGACTGAGTGTTCCTGTCCTTGGGCTTCAGGGTGGCATATGCTGGCACTGGTGTTAGTGGGTTCAGGCAGGCCAATTCTTGGGCCTTCATGTGGCTTGCCTGGGTGCTGGCAGTGACAGTGGTAGGTTGGGCAAGTGGTTGGGTTCTTGGCCCTCGAGCAGTGTGTGTGGTGTGAGCAATAGTGGTAGCAGTGGTTGGCCAAATTTCTGTGACCCAACTGGTTCATGCTGGTGTTGAGAGTGGCTGTGATGGGTGGAGTGGGTGAATCCCCAGGCCTGCATGTGAGTGCCTTCCAGCTGTGTAGTTAATGGTAGGTTGGTTGGGCCCAACCTCAGATCCCAGTAGGAGTGCTCAGTTGCCAATTGTTGTGGACTGAGCTGGGCAAGCCCCAGGAACCTGGATGGCATGCTTAGGTACTGGGAGGGGTAAAACTGGGCTGGGTGGACCGGTTTCCAGGCTTCCTGATGGTGCATGCAGTCACTAGTTGTGGTAGGCAGGTACATGGCATATATATATATGGAGAGCAAGAGAGAGAGAGAGAGAGAGAGAGAGAGAGAGAGAGAGAGAGAGGGAGATAACCTATTTCCTTGTCTTTTTCATATTTGATATATGTATATTTTAAATAACTTGTGTTTCCCTAATGATTCGTGGAACACCTTTATCAAATATTACGCACAGGTATATATAAATGAATATATTTCTTATCACTCTGTTTGATTAGTCTACTTGTCTGTTTTTACAGCATCTCAGAACAGTTATTACTATGGCTTTACACTATGTTAATACAGGCAAGGAATGACTCCTTCTCTTTACTCTTTTTTTTTTTAATGCTGAATTAATTTTTTGTGACTATTATAGATTTTAGACTAAGTTTACAAAATCCTCAAAATTTTCAACTGGAACTTTGATAAAAATCTGAATTAGTTTCCTATTGTTGCCATAATAAATTAACACAAACTTAGTGGCTTAAAACAGCACAAATGAATTGTTTTATAGTTCTCTAGGTCAGAAATCCCACATGATCTCACTTGGATAAGAAATAAGTCACCTGCAGGGCTGCGTTCTCTTCTGGAAGATCTATGGGAGGATCTATTTCCTTGCCTTTTTCAGCTTTTAGAGGGTATCTTAAGCTTTTGACCTTCTTCCATCTTCACAGCCAGCAACATTGTCATATGTCCCTCCAACCTCTGCTTTTAAACGTCCTTGTGATTAAGTCGACCACTTGGATAATCCAGGATAACCTCTTATCTCACTGTTGATAAACTTAATTACATTTGCAAATCTTTTTGTTTGTTTGTTTGTTTGTTTTTGGTCCTGGAAGGTGACATATTCACAAGTTGTGGGGATTAGCATGTGGGCATCTTTGGGAATCCATTGGCCTGTCCCAGAATTGCATTGCATTTTCAGAAAAATTCAGGGAAAATTTAAGGTGGTCTGCTTCTCTTTTGAGAGAGATCTATCACTGTATCCTGTATGAGAGTTTCAGACTTTTCCCCACAGTTGTACTGTGTATTCTGCATTAATTTCCAGATTTTCTATAATTTTTGTTACTAATGTAAATAGTATCTTATTTTCAGTTGCAGTCTTTTATCGTTATTGCTACTGTGTAGAAATACTATTATTCTTATAATTGATTCAATATCAGGCAGGCTTGCTAAAATCTCTTATCAATTCTAATAATTTGTCCATTGACTCTACTGATTCTCTCACACTTTTCTAATTTCCTCATTTCTGTAAGCCAGAGGTTAGGAAGGTCTGGCTTTAGTATCACATCCAGCATGACACTTGTTTTTGTAAATAAAGTTTACATATTGCCTGTAGCTGTTTTTGCCCTGTGATGGTAGAGTTTATCAAATTTTAGGACTCAAGAGCCCAGAGAAATGTCCAATGTGTTAATCTGAAAGCTAGGTACCTGTGAGTCAGCCAGCCCATATCAATGTCATTCTATAAATTACCTATTACCCCTAGAGGAGGTAAAAGCAGCCAAATGCTAGATCCTAGTCTTGTAATTAAATGACAAAAAGAGAACCAGGAGGCAAGGCGACTAGCTAGAAATATGACTCAGCAGGACATACACTCTCTACTTTAGGAATGTCACACCATTGTTATTTTGGGAGGAAAAAATGATTTGAATGACGGTAAGGTCCCCAACATTGGTTTCCTTAGGGATGAAGTCATATTTATTTTAAGGAATGAGCATAAAATCAATGGTGTAGTATATTTTGCCAGAAAACAAAATTTAAAGAGAAGCTCCTTAAAGCAGCCAAAAGAGAATTTTCTGAAATAATATGTTTTCTCTTGTATTAATTTCAAAATAATATAACTCAAGTGATTTAATTGATCTTGACACTTTACTGATTGACAATTTACTGAAACCAACATTTTGATTTTTGGGGGAGCCACTGATGGCTATGAGAAGATTAATTTACAGGTGTCTCAAATTTGTTACATAACCAGTTAATGTTTATATTCAATTTCATATTGGAACTGCCATTGCAAAATTGTATCAGAGACATTGAAAGAGATGTGAACTAACTAACTTCATATTGCATCTAACCTCCAAACTGCCCTGTTCATTCCTGGATATAGGCTGCACTAACTTTGGGAGGAACTTAGTTTATAGTTTAAAACAAAAACGACGATAGCCCTTCCCAAAACAAACCTCCTACTTGACTGGGGACTAGACTGCCTTTGTAGGACTAACGAATTAGCCACAAGATTAGAAATTATGGTTTAGGAGTCATGCAGCTAGAGCTTACAAGATTCTGACGCTCCCTAAACTGCTCCCAAGATCAATGCTTGAGATTTTGCAGACCCTGTCCTTGACAGATCAGCTGGCACCACCCAGATCCATAAACTGGCTCATCTGATTTAGTGGCCCCAACCCAAGAACTGACTCAGTATTAAAGGACAGCTTCAATGGTTTGATCTCTGACCCAACAAACTAGCACTCTCAACTCACTGGCCTTGCCTCACCCACCAAATTATTCTTAAATCCTCTGATGCCCGAATGCTCAGAAAGACTGATTTGAGTAATAATAAAACTTTGGTCTCCTGCACAGCTGGCTCTGCCTGAATTACACTTTCTCTACTGCAGTTCCCCTGTCTTAATAAATCAGCTCTGTCTAGGTAGAGGTCAAGGTGAACCCATTGGACAGTTACAGTAGTATGTGATTTCAATTAATATAGTTCGTATTATACTGTATCATATTGTGATACAAACATATTGCTTTACTTTGTTGATTTTTAATTAAAACCATTTAAAATACTTTGCATGGTGACAATGTAATAAATGTTGATAAATCTCATGTTAGTAATATCTTCATAACAAATGTCACTTTTGCAAACTACATGTGAGGAAGTGATAGTTTAGATTTAGATTGAACCTTGTAGGAAAAATTGCGTGCTTCAGTGGAAAACTAGATGCTTTGTGCATACCCTCCTGGGTTATCTGATTCTGATTCTATGGGGACTCTTGGCATTTCCTTTGATCCATTTTACAACTGTGTAAGTTGTAGATAACTGATAGCCAGATGCAATAATTCTTGTCTGTAGACAAGCAAAATAATTCTTTTTGATGGTTTAATTGACTTCTCTTTCTCCAGGGAAAAAAACAGGTTTCTCTCTATTTGTAAATGCATTTCAACATTCCTTTACTACACATAAGTTTCTCTTCCTTTAACTTATTTTTAAAACTGATTATAACAGATTACTGTTTTCCTCATTAATAATGAATTATAAACAATCTTTAGCACGTATTCATTTTACATCTATGTGAGACTCATGATTTTATCTGATGTTTAAAAATTATCCTTTAATAAATGACACTTAAATGTCATCCTTTTAAGAAATCAGACTTGCGTTTTTCTGTAGTTGTTATATATTGAATCATATTCATTGTAGATTTTGTTTTCATATTCTTCTCATATTGCTGCTGTTTCATCTGTCATATATTTAAATATTCACAGATGTGTATTTTGTTTTCCCACCCTCATTGTAAGCTGTTTGATGGTTAATGCTTCTCTGTATCCCTTGCTGTGCTTGACATAGCATGTTACACATGCTATATGATCAGCTTGATGATAACTACAAGTTAAATAAAATTAAAATGCTGGGTTTCCTGTTTCATCTAGTCTCTGTAGCTTCTCTGTGGTCTTTTGCACATGTTATAAGACTAGCAGCTTCATAGTGTAGATTGTGAACATCCTATCAGTCCTGTACTTCAAGTATGAAAAAGACAATTGGGTACTTCCCAGTGGCTTTTTAATTTTAATTTTTACTTTTTTATATTATTTTTAGATAACAGTAGTAGTATGTGACAAAATAAATCTAGCCTACATTTCAAACAGATTTCAGTCTTTGCAGATGTTTGCTTTATGGTTGTAAATTAATTGGAAGAATTTCAAATCTAAAGTTTCTTTCACCCAAGGCCTGAGTGTCTGGCAAACTTCATCCCAAGGAAGTATGTGGAGAAAGAGTGCTCTCTCCTAACACATGAAGCAACGATATATACCGTCTAGAAATTTAAGTGGATTGGTAGTTTGTATGTTTTTAGCCCTTGATTGATTACTTTAACATGCATTTTCATATTTGATCTTTGCAAAAATCTTATACAAGACATATCTGCTGTTTCTCCATTTAACAGCTGAGTAAACTAAGGGTTAATCAAGGTAAGTGACTAGAGATTTGGACCTGAGCCTTCTCACACATTAACTCATTCTCACTTCACTAAAGCAAGCTACTCTCCCCATCTTGAGAAGGTCTTATCCTTCGAAGCATCACCTCATGGTATTGCCTTTCCAATAAGCTCTGGGTCCATCTGTACCATTTTCTAAATTTTACCCAGAGTGTATCCTAGAAAACTGTAAAGATACAAAGAAAATTGTTAGATCACAAATACACATATTATTTCACATAATTGAAGGTCTAAATACAATTTGATATTAAATTTCTTTTCATCTGTTTTTCTCTGAATCAGAATGTAACTTCATGGCAATTTCATGTTGAGCAACTCCAATCAGATTACTTGCTTTCCAAAGTCTGTCCTGACTACTGTTGGTACCGTGACAGGGAATCCTGGATCTTCCAGAAGAAAGTAGTAGGTCAAAGGTTTGTCTTGAATAGTTATTCCCAAATTTTGTTGCACATTCAAATCTAGACCTTTGGGGTCTAAGCCTCCACATATATTTTGGGGGACGCTCATGTAATATATTTAATTCAGGAAAGATCTAAGGATCTAAGGGCCTGGGAACCTAAGTCCACCAGAGCCAGAGAACTGTAAGTGTTTGATGAATGAGGTCACAGTTTTTTAGAAAGCACTCATATGATTTTTTAAAAGACAATTTATTTTAGAGCAGTTTTAGATTCATAGCAAAATTAAGAGGAAGGTATAGCTCATTTGATTTTAATGTGCTTTTAATCTGTTCTCCTGTCTCTTCTGCGGTGACTAGAGCGAGCCGGAAGTAAAGGTAATCCCAGACCATTCTCCCTAGCTCCCTAGAAGATTATATTCTTGAATGGATCTGCAGAGACTTACTTATGAAATCAGTGGTACAGCACTGAGCTCATAGAACCTGAGAATTAACTATTGAAGGGACCTGTAAGATGTTTTCTGCTAAAATGCTGATGAAACTGGCCCAATTGTCCCATAGAACTGATGTTTATGGATTTTTTTTTTAAATAAACATAGAAATTGGCATTCATAGTCTTGAAACTTAAGGAAGTGATGTTTCTCTCTTACCTGAGTTTGTTTCTTAGGAAACCAACCCCAGGTCTCCCAGATAATATCAAGGAGCTGAAACTCACTAGGTCACCACATCTGGGCAATGGGATGCCAGACTCCTCATTCACCATGGTGGCCTAACTGACCACCTGTGTCTTGTTGACAAACTCCTCTTGTTTATCCCTCCCTAATTTCTATGTTCTGACACATAGTTACATTTCTTCTCTACTACATAATCCTCTGATTTTGTCCATCAGGGAGGTAGATTTGAGGCTTATCTCTCATCAACTAGCCTGCAGCACCTAATTAAAGCCTTCTTACCTGTCAATACTCCTGTCTCAGTGATTAGCTTTTTGTGTGGTGAGTAGCAGGCCTAGTCTGAAACTCTGGCATTTGGGGGATACTAATGAAAATACATTATTATTTAGAAGAACAAGAAAGTTAAACAAATGTTTAATAGGAGAACACTAAAGCTACAACATTGTATGGAGCGATATCAAAGAAGACAAATAAATGGAGAGTGAACTCTACTTTAGAAAGAAAAGATGAAAAATTTTAAAAGTGTTTTAGCTCCCTGCATGAGCCCCTTCAATGGATTATGCTCACATTCAAAAAGAAAATCCAAAGTCACTGCTATTTATCCAAATATGCTTCACAGTATGACCTCTGATCTCTCCCTGACTTGTCATCTTCTCTGTTTTCAAAGAAACAGAGAATGCAATCCAGTTTAGCAATCTGCTTTCCTCTTCTCTCTGACAACCACATGGCTTTCTTTCTTGCTTCCTTCAGGTCTCTGGTTGTAATCTTTTGAAAGGTTCTTCTGGCATGCTGTACAAACAAAAGTAATTCACATTATTGTAGCAGAGAAAGAGTTTAATTGACACGAGGCTGGCCATGCCATGGGGGAGACAGAGTTATTATTCAAATAAATCTCCCCCATAATTCAGAGACTGGGGTTTTTTTGAGGATAATTTGGCTAGTAGTGAAATTGCCTTTGCAAAATTATGACTGAGAAAGCTTCAATTCCCTATGATTTCATCTCTGACCCAATCAACCAGCACTTGTGAGTCACTGGCCTTCCTTCACCCACCAAATTATCCTTAAATCCTCTGATGCCTGAATGTTCAGGGAGGCTGATTTGAGTAATAATA
Source organism: Saimiri boliviensis (assembly GCF_048565385.1). NCBI lineage: Eukaryota > Metazoa > Chordata > Mammalia > Primates > Cebidae > Saimiri > Saimiri boliviensis. Next base: position 15,101,010 of record NC_133461.1, on the reverse strand, counting down.
AAACTCCAGTTTCCTGCACAGCTGGCTCTGTGTGAATTACTCTTTCTCTATTGCAATTCCCCTGTCTCGATGAGTTGGCCCTGTGTAGGCAGCAGGCAAGGTGAACCCTTTCAGTGGTTACAGTAGGAAGCCATGGTGTGGGAATTGTTGATTGGTTGAATTGGAGATGAAATCATAGGGAGCTGAAGCTGTCTTCTTGCACTGAGTCAGTTCCTAGATGAGTGTCACATGATCAGATGAGCCATTTTATTTATGCTGTGTGGCACCAGCTGATCCATTCAGTGCAGGGTCTGGAAGGTATCTCCATCGTCTGAGATACTTTCAGGTTTACAGTAGTGATGTTTTCCTGAGGAGCAACTGGAAGGCTTAGAACCTGTGGCCTCTAGCTGCATGACTCCTAAGCCATAATTTCTAATCTTGACTACATTGTTAGAACTACAAAGGCTGTCTCATCTCCAGGCAAGAGGGGGATTTATTTCAGGAAAGGGCTGTTATCATCTTTCTTTTAAAGTCAAACTATAAACTAAGTTCCTCCCAAAGTCCGATGCCCTGGAATGGACAATGACACCTTGGAAGTGAGAAGCAAGATGAGATTGGTTAGGTCAGATCATTTTCACTGTCATAATTTTCTCAGTTATAATTTTTGCTATGACAGTTTCATGACTAGGTATTGATTTAAGAAGCCTTCCCAATAATCTTACATATAATATTGCCCCATCACGTTTTGGCTCCTTTCTTTGCTTTAGATTTTCTTCAGGGCTCTTATCATCTAGCACTCTCCACACCCTGACTTCATATTGTTTATCTACTTGTTTACTGGCTTTGAAGTCAATTCAAATATTTCACCCCAAAATCTATTTCTTTGACATACTTTGAAATGGCTGCTGCTTGGCGAGCAAACAAAAGTGGCCTTACAAAGCCGTTTTTTTGTGGGGAAAACTTGCACACGAAGAAAATCTTCATTAATGCACCCAACCTCCCTCCCTGCCCCCACCCCCCGCACCCCCCCCTGACCCAGGCAGCTTTCTTACCTTTGGTTCCAGGAGGGATTGAGAGTCTCACATCTTTGTGAGTCTGATATCTTTAACAGCCTAAAAAGAAACGTTTACCATCTATTCTCTCTGAAGGAGGCTTCATCGACATAGCAAGGCCTCCCTCGCCAGCCAAGCTGCTTCTTGCCTCTCTGTCTTGCCTCTAAACCTGATTTACCTACCTAACTTGCTTTTGACCATGCTCTGAGTCTGCATTCTTTACTGTGGCCTCAGGATGGTATATAACCTATCATATCTTATTGTTGGGTTGCATCTTCACCCTGAAGGCTCCTGCGTATACATGTTAAGGAAGTTTGTATGTCTTTTATCCTACTAACCAATCTGCCTCATGCCAGTGATTTTTCAGCAAACCTTTAGGGAGCCCATGGCTATGGCTTCCCCATGGTTTTGACTCTTCTATGCACATGTTCCATAGGAAAGGCTGTTCCCCTCCCCCCCCACCCCCCACTGCTCTAGCAGTTAGTCTGGTGCACAGTAGAAACTTGATACATATCTGTGAAACAAATTAATAATGAATTATCATTAACCTACACTATAAATTCAATGAGACCCCAATCAAAACCCAACAGATTTTTCAAAACTTGATCAAATGATTCAAACTTTGTACATACCTAAATTTAGAATATGTATACTTTAAAAAACAAATTCTGCTGGCAGGCAATGATTCTAAAAATAATTGAATAACTGTTGAGGTGTCTGTACAAGGGTAATTATCATAGAATTATTCATAAAGCAGAAGCTAGAAAATAATTTTAAGTACATTAATTGGAGCTAGGTTTATATTTTATGGTGTATAAAATTGAAAAATAATCTCTGATAGAAACAATACAGTGATAAGTGAAAGATGTTATCAAACAATATATAATATAAAATTATTTAAAATACATAATTGTGTATATGTTTACATATAAGCAAAACATATCTATAAGACTATGTATAAATATATTAAAATATTTTTTTATTGGTGGGTCTAGAATGACCTTCACTTATTTTATTTTATTTTTTTTTTGAGACGGAGTTTCGCTCTTGTTGCCCAGGCTGGAGTGCAATGGCGCGATCTGCGATCTCGGCTCACCACAACCTCCGTCTCCTGGGTTCAGGCAATTCTCCTGCCTCAGCCTCCTGAGTAGCTGGGATTACAGGCACGCGCCACCATGCCCAGCTAATTTTTAGTATTTTTAGTAGAGACGGGGTTTCACCATGTTGACCAGGATGGTCTCGATCTCTTGACCTCGTGATCCACCCGCCTCTGCCTCCCAAAGTGCTGGGATTACAGGCTTGAGCCACCGCGCCCGGCCGACCTTCACTTATTTTAAATCTCTTTCACTTCTGTCATAACCATGAATTAGTAATAAAAGGAAAAGAAACTTTTTATTTTTTAAAAACAACAGTATCTTGTCCAAATTTTTTGTTGTACAGATAAAAGGAATTGGTCTCAAGATACAAATTATCTGTGTGTGTCTGTGTGTTTAAGTATTGAAAATAGGGATAAACACATTTATCCAATATAATCCATCTGGAAAAAAAGAGCAGGCTTGGTTTTAGTGAAAGTTGTGAGTTGTTTTATTTTTTCCTGAATCTAATAGCTATTTTTATGAACTTTAAAGCTTAACTGTCATACTGCCTTTTGGCAAGACACTTGATTTGAAGGTAGATGTATTCTACAAATAGCATATATCTATCACAGACTACTAATGCAGCAAAATGAAATCACACAAGTAATCTCTTTAGATAGATTCCAGTGAATCTTCTTGCTCATTTCAATCCAAATCAAATCTATATTAAAATATTAATGCAAGGATTAAACTATATAAGTACCAGGTCAGACTAGTGGAAGATTAAAGAGAATACAAGAATCAATCCTCAGGCATCAAGTTGTAACTTCAGGGTATGAGCTCGTAAGAGATAGCTATTTGCATAAACCAAAGTCACAAAGGATAAAATGTTCTCAAAAGATACCAACATTAGTAATTCCCTGGGTTTATTTGCTGCACATAAAAATAATTTTTTATTGTGAAACTTAAATGGCTTTGTTTAACATACTTGTTTGAATTTCATTTCTTGATTATTTTGAGTATTCATATAAATATTAGGTCAAAGGAATCTGAGTAGTTAAGTACTTAAGAAGTTCAATTTTGAAAAGCCCAAGCTGTGAAAATATTATGTGAGGTGATGTGAACAATTCAGGAAAAACATCTGGTGCTTCAGCTAGCCCTGTAGCACCCTTGTACACAGAAAGTTGCATCCTCTGGGTGGACATGCCCACATAGAGAGCATGGTTTGGCAAGCGTGTTCTCTGGGCAAATGGGATAAAAGCCCCCAAAACAAACAAACAAATAAAAAAAAATAGCAAGGCTATGATGAAGGCTGAGGGGGAAAAGGGGCCTCCTTTAATCTTGGTCCTGAGGTTTTGAGAGGAATATGTCTTTAAGTAGTGAAACTGCCTTTGCAAAAATTATGACAGTGAAAGAGATCTGACCTGACTCCATCATCTTGCTTCTCATCTCCAAGGTGCCCTTGTTCATTACTGAGACTAGGCCAAACTAACTTTGGGTGAAATTTAGTTTATACTTTAACTTTGAAATAAATATGATAAAAGCCCTTTCCTGAAACAAAACCCTTTTTTGCCTGGGGGCCAGATTGCCTTTGTAAAACTAATAAATTGGCCACCAGATTAGAAATTATGGTTTAGGAGTCATACAGCCAAAAGTCACAAGATTTCCTAACTTCTCCAATTGCTCCTAGGGATAATATCACTATTGTAAAACCTAAGATTGTTGCCCGAGACATTTTTTCACACCCTGCCATTCTGATGTACCAGCTGAAATGACCTAGACTGGGAATCTGGCTCTGTCAGTTCAGCCATTCCACCCAGGAACAGAAGACAACAGAGAGAACACATCAAAAGCCCCAGTGATTTCGTATGTGGCTCAACCAATCAGCACTCACCGCTCCTGGCAAATTATCCTTAAAAACCTTGGTCTCCAGATTTTCAGGGAGACTGATTTGAGTAACAAAACTCCAGTTTCCCATTTAGCTGGCTCTGCATGAAATAGATTCTTTCTCTATTGTAATTCCCCTGTCCAGATAAATTGCCTTTATCTGTGTAGTGGGCAAGGAGAACCCTTTGGGCAGCTACAGTGGCAGAGATAGAAATGGATTGCACAAAGCTGAACCAGGAATTCACATCACTGGCCTGCTGACAGTGTGAATTCTGTATCTAGCCTCAGCCTATCCCCTTTTCCAGTCTTGTTCCCTCTTTCACCCCCACGCTAACTATATTGTTTCCTTAATGATCTGCTTTATTAGTTTCTCAACACAGTTTTAGAACTTTCTGTTCTCTTTTTAAATGCTATTTTACACTTATTTTCTACTTCTACATCAGTTAACTTTACCTGTTCATTTTTAGGCTTCTTGCTTCTCTTTTCTTTCATTTTAATCTTTTTTCTTTTAAAATTCTTTTTAAAAATATTTGAAAAAAATTGTGTTTTAACTCCAGATAAAACATTTACAACTTTCTAATTCATGCTTGATTTGATGCTTAAAATTTAACTTTTTATTATTATTGGGTTTTTTAATTGTGTTAAACATTTTACGCCATTAAATTTTCTGTTACCTTGTCCTTAAACTTATCTTTAGTCTTCTTTAGCCATTCACCTTCCCTTTATCATCCTACTTTAATTTTCTTTTTTTTAATTTTTTACTCCCCTCCCCTTTAATAAATAATTTTAAAGTGACGTTTTGAATGTTTAGCCAAAAAAGTGGTAAAAACACAGACATTCCTCACCCCAGACCGGAGCCATGGAGGCACTGTCCCACCACTGTCTTTGCAGCTTCCTTTTGCTTTCCCCTAATGGATTTCCTGGTCCACTTAAGGCTGGCTCTTCAAAAACCTCACCGTGATACCCCAGTTTTCCCAGTGGCTATATTTCTATTAGTGTGCCTGACACTTCTGATTTCCAGGAATAGTGTTTCTTTCTAATTTCTCATACCATATGGTCTTTACCTAGGTAATATGCATTTAAAATCTATTGTCTTCAATACACTGTGTGTGCTGTTAACTTTGAGACAAACAGCCAAGAGAAAAAGAATGTGATAGCATTAATAGTCACTCTAGAAATGAGACACTTTATGCGCTAGCCCTGTCTGGCAAGTCTTACCATTGGTAAAGACCCAAGTGGTGTTGAGCTGCACATGGGAACTCGGCGTAAAGGAACACGGGCCTCTTTGAATGCCCTTATCGCCAAGTTTCTGTCACTTCTCTTCTAGTGGAGCATAAGTGGATCTTAATTTTTAGCGCCTCTTAGAGCTCTTCCTAAATTCCTGGTTCTCATTATAATGCTCGAAGGGAATCTATTTAGAGCAGCTTTTTTTTTTTTTTTTAAGTGACAATTATGAACCTGCTTGATGGTAATCTTGATTTGTTAGGATTTGAATTTAGCAATTTGAATCTGACTCGAATGTCATTACCTAAGAAGAAAAGCCCATTTTCTTAGACATGCACTTGGTTTCCCAGGGAAAGTTCCTACAGGGAGCATCTCCATGCTGGGCTTCTCTTATCTCTAAGCAAATGCGAGTATGGGGTGGCCAGAGTCCCGGAAGCTCCCTGGTTTGCATGCGGGCTATTAGTGTAAGTACCCACAAAGAACACACTCTCCTCGCCCAGATGTCTTGTGTTCTCACACCTTGACGCTAGTTCCCCTTTCCCTTAATCTACCTGGCAATGTCTCATATGCAGCGATCCAAGAAAGGCACTCATAAATTTTTACATTTAAGTAGCTGAGCGAATTTTCTTATCTCTTTTCTCATGTACATGGCATATAGTATCAACTCTGTTTTAAGCTTCCTGAGAACAGGGGTGATGTTTTTTATCTTTTCTATCCCCCTAAGAATCCAATTCATTAAGCTGTACGTAGTGAGTACATAAAATGTAGGCTTCATACCTGAGTGATGAAATAGTCTGTACAATAAACTTCCATGAAGTTTACCTAGGTAACAAACCTGCACATGTACCCCTGAACTTGAAATAAATGTTACAAAAATTAAAAAAACAATGTTGCTGACCTATTTTCTTTTGCCTTCATATTTTTAAATAGTTTATTCCATATTTTAAAAGTCAGTAAATAGCATCATTTGAATATCTTTCATGGTATATCAATAAATTTTTACTCTGCAGTAAACAACCACAAAATGTCAGTGGCATACAACAGTAAACATGCATTTCTCGTGCATCTGCAGGGTTCATCCATCCAAACTGGGCTTGCCTGGAGGTGTCTGCTCATTTTGGCTGTGCTCACTTAGGCAGCTGAGGCTTAGATGGTCTAGGCTAAACTTGGCTGATGAAACTCAGCTCCATATATCTTTCATCTGATAGGAGCCAGGCTTCTCATGATGCTTGTAGATGTGTAAGAGAATAATCCCCAAGCACAACTGTTTTCAAGTCTTCACCTCTTCTAGC